>NC_031771.1:37382991-37497991 GCF_001522545.3 Parus major
GGCGGGACAGCGGCGGGACAGCGGCGGGACAGCGGCGGGACAGCGGCGGCCTCGCCCTGCTGGAGTCAGTTCAGCGTCCGAAAAATTCACCGAACCAGCGCTCTCCTCCTTTTCTGTGAATGGCTCTGATTAAATACAAAAAACAAACCACAAGAACGTCCCCTTTTCTTCTCCCCTCCCTTTCCCTTTAACTGACGCTGTGCAGCTGGAAAAGCAAGCGAAAGAGATCGCTTCTGCAAAGATAAAGTACAAGCTGTGGTCAGAGACAGCACACTTAACAGCAAATTAATTTGAACAGCACAAAATAAAACTTGCTTTAATAGCGTACCAGACAAACAAACAAAAGAAGTCGGCTCTTTAGCTTGAAAACTTTAAATTTCATCTCTGGCAATTAAATTGTTAGAGGAGATTCAGCAATTTGTCAAGTCTCATCAGCCGGAGGAGCCCTTTTGATACCACACCTCTTTATACACTGGTGGTGGTGATACTCTCTGGCTTTAGCCAGAAAAATATACTAAAACAGTGAAATAATCACTTCAGGCTTAAGAGGTGGTAAGTTCTTTTTAAGAGTATGTTGCTGGCTATAGCACCCAGCCCCCTGAGCCACAAATAAGACAAACAAATTTGTTTCTGTAGTGATAGATGGCTTTTCCAGAAAGGTTTCTCAAATAGAATGCTGTTAAGAACATAAACCTTAGATCCAGTTCTCATCCAGCTCTCTTTCCAGTATGAGAGACAGTGACACTTCCCTGCCTTTCCAAGCAGCATACACACACTAATTTGAGCATGTTATTTAATTAAGTGACAAATTTGTTTTAGGTTTCCTTCACTATGGAATAAAGGAACATAGAAAATTACTTAAGAGGGGAAACTTTACAGTGACTAGGAACAGAAGTTTTCTTAGTGTCTTCCACTGACATCTGTATACACATGGAACTTTAAATAGTGGTGGTGGTGCTTTCTCTAGCCTTGTTTGGTAACTCTATCCCTGAAATCTCTCCAGCTGTACCCCAAGGATGTTTGGATTTAATAAATGCATGGAATAAGGAAACCCACTACCACACAGGTAGAGTTTCAGAAAACTACCTTTCAATTAAGTCATTTGAGATGATAGTAAGAACACAAGTGTCAGGAAAAAGGCAAAAAAAATTTAAAGATTTGCATCTTTGTAGTGTACTGAAAGAGCAAGTTACATACAACAGCACCCTTTCCTTACAAATATTGACC
Organism: Parus major; assembly: GCF_001522545.3. Classification (NCBI taxonomy): domain Eukaryota; kingdom Metazoa; phylum Chordata; class Aves; order Passeriformes; family Paridae; genus Parus; species Parus major. The sequence goes on from NC_031771.1 coordinate 37,384,219, forward strand.
AACACCTTAAACATAAAAAGTCACTTTCCAAAAGTAAAAAGTGTAAACAACCAGCCTTGTACTGTATTTAGTATGTCTGTAGCAGCAGAGTTTTACAGGTTGTCAATTAGAATATTACACTCAGGCTTGTTATTCAGCAGCATTTTTCTTGATAAACAAACACATCACACCATTGAAATGAAGAAATATTTATTTTGGTTTCCTTCATTGGTTTTGAAAATTGTTTTGGTTTTAAAAAACATAGAAATAGCCAACACTAAGCAAACATTTGAATTTCAATGTAACAAACTACTGCTCTAACAGTTGACTTGGATTTGTGTACCTGAATTGCATACACATGAAATTATGCTACAGAGTAGTGCATTACAATCACACAAATCTTAGTGCAAACCTTGTTGTGCTTGTATTTTACATAGATCCACATTTTCAAAAAACAGCAATGAATGTTAATGCAAAACCAACTCTGTTAAGGATAGCAAAGACTGATGCTGTAATAAGGCTTATTTCTGCTGATTTTTCAAACAAACGATAACTAGTTATTATTTTGCAATTTATCTGGGAATTAGGTTTTTATCCCTGAACAAATGCCTATCCTGGGCCAACACACAGTTCTGTTGGCATGTATAAATAACTCCAATTGCTGCAAAGCATCAGGCAAAAACATTCTACCTGACCTATTTTGTTATTCGGTGAAGAGTACTCAGTGGCTCATACATAAAGCACAGAAAACAGAGGTTATGTCAGAAGCTCTTCCACTTACAGAGGGCCTGGCACATTTTTATAAAATGCATTTTAAATACAAGTTCATTACAGGGAAACAAGTGTCTGGTACAGGTGCAGTGTTTACGCTGACTGTTAGCATAGCCCAGCCTCCTGATTTGGTTTTTAGGTCTCTAGTGTTCTTGCCAGAGTTACAGGGCTGGTGCCACTCCTGAATCATGCTAATGTAGCAAAGGCTATACTTGCTGAATGAACTGCATCCACACAGTGCAGAACCACCATATGTAGACTTTGAGGAACTTCTACTCATCAGTCTTCTTTGTGTGGAGTGCTGACTTCTACCTTATAGAAGTACATCCCATAACTGGCTGCAGATGTAGAAGGGAGATACAGCTCAGATGCCTTGCCCCAGTTAATACTGGGACTAACAAAAGATGTGATACCAGCTATGCAAACTGTAAGGGTTTGGGTTTTTTGGTGGTTGGGTGGTGGGGTTTTTTGAACAGATTAAGTAATTTTTCTGAGGATGCAAGATACTTAGAGGCATTTTCAAAGCTGCCAAATCCTTTGTGGAATTGACAACTGCAAAACACACTGCAGACAGCAAACATGCTGGCAATAAAACCTTAGCTCCTTGGTGAAGGTGAGTCCCATTTTCAACCAAGGAAATATTAAATAACTTACATATAGTTACCATTTATAGTTAAGGCTCTTTTTGGAAATTGTAGGTCACCATAAAAACAGTATGCAACACGACTTGACAGTAAGGCAGTGTTCCATTTCTTCAATGTTCCTATGGCAAGTACCCATTTTTGTACAAGTTAATGATTGCACAGTTTCCTTCCCTATTTTTGCTGTAGTCAAAATACAGATATGAAGGCCAACAGTAGACAGACATGTGCCACTTTCCTCATTCCATTTGCAGTTACATTTTGGCATTAGCATAGAGTTCATCTATCTGTGACTGGAAGTATTTTCGCAGTTCTGGTCTCTTCGCCTTCAGTGTTGGTGTCAACAGGCCGTTTTCAATAGAAAACATTTCAGTGTGCAGGACAATGTCTTTCACCTGGAAAATAAAAAGGTATTAGCTAAACTGTATTCCTTGAAATAGACAAGACTACTAAAAACTTGCCCAGACATCATACCAAAGCCCATTGCTTGAGAAGTTTTCCAGACACAAATTAAAAGCAGTTTCTGAAGAATCAGATAATATTAGTGTTGAGAAGTTCAAAGAATTAGGTATTTGGTTCTCACAAGCATCATACCTGTTCAAATGACTTCAAACCAGATTCTTTCCCAATTCTCACCATGTCTTCCAGAATGTATTTTTTTACATCCTGTGGATACAGAAATACATTGTACAGCTTCATGCTTGCAAAAGGAGCAACTTGAAAAAGTTGATGCAGAACAGCTAACTGTTCAATTAGATATGCCTTGCCTTGTTTCTGCATAGCTCTTTATAGGAGCCTTCAAATCCCTTCTTCTTGGCCCAGTTGTGCAGAGTATCAGGATCAGGTACCACAACAGCTACTAGGAAGGCCTAAAAAAAAGAAAAAAAACTTGACAAAAATTCCTAAGTCAATCCTACACATTTCTTTGGGGAGCATTTCTGATCCTGATGTAAAGTCAGCAGCTTTCTGCTACCTGAACACAGGAAGCACATTTAGAACTGAACCGAAAGAATTAAGACCCACATTTCTCTTTACAAAACCCCCAAGGTATTCAGGTTCTTTCTTGGTGTGTGTGGATTTTTCTGGTTTTGTTTGTTTTTTGGGATTTTCCCACAGGACACTGTTAGCAATTTATATACAGTCATTAATATGCAAATTAGTTCAGCTCCACTACCTGGTGTAAAACTAAATCCAGAAATATGCTACCTGACTGCTGGAATCCAATCAGAACTAAAATGCATAATTATAAAAGTTTATGGGACAAATTTAAATTTCAGTCCCAAAGCTTGGGGTAAAGGAAGAAAGGAAGACTTTTCTGCAGTCTCCTTTTGCATTAATTTTTGAAATTACCTGAAAAATGCTTACCTGCAAGCTCTCTCCATGGACAAACACCTGTGCAACAGCTTCACATCTCAGATACACATTCTCTATTTTCTCTGGTGCTATGTACTCTCCCTGGGCTAATTTAAATATGTGTTTTTTCCGGTCAATGATCTTCAATGTACCATTCTGTTGACAGAAATAACTTACACTCAGAGAAGACACTTCAAGTACAAAACCAATCTACATACCTTAGGCATGCCACACTGGCACAGTAAAACTATGCTAGAGCCAGAGAACTGTCAAACTAAGGTTAGAAGAAAACAGGTTATGTTTCCATCTAATCTAAACTGGGGAAAGCCTCAGGAATGGCACTGTCAATACTTTTTTAGGCCCAGGCACACAGATTCAGCTACAACAGTGATTATCCACAAATTCTTGTCTTTCACCTAACTAATTCTGTTCAATACCAAGTGTTTTCTAATATATTTATCAAATTTCTGCTAATAACTATAAAAGCATCATTCCAGCAATGTAAGTTAACTTACTGGTAGCCATTTCCCAATATCTCCTGTGTGAAGCCAGCCATCTTTGTCCAGAGCCTCTGCTGTTTTTTCTGGATCTTTCAAATAGCCACGAAATACATTTAGCCCTTTAATACACACCTGAAAAGAGCCATCTGTTAATATATGCTACAGTGAAGGAAAGTTAGCAATAACTACTATCAACAAATGCTTTCCCCAATAGTTCTCAACCCCCATTTAAAAAGGCAGGAGGAAGTTTGTGTTTGTACAAGAACTTCTACTCATGGTTTTTGGAGACCTAAAGTTTTCCATTGGTATGAAATATAATAAGCAATTGGAAGGATCTATTCTCTTCCAGTCTAGCAGCAGTGTTCCTACCCACTAGTTGAATAATTGGAACCTATCAAAAAATTTGGTTTTCTTTCCTTACGTGAAAAAGTTCTGCTAGATCCAGAAATACTATCTCTCAGCCTGGCAAAACATTAATTTCAGCTTTAGTAAATATCAGGGGGCATTGTGCTAAAAACTAGTGGAGAAAAAGAAGTTGTGTATCAAGCAAATAGCACTTTTGTTGTCCAAAAGTTAGGCTAGAAGGAATTGCTAGTTCAGCAATTGATTCTTGAAAAACTTTCAGTGCCTATCCAGCATGCTGGTGAACTGCAATACAATGAACATGAGAAGTCAATAGGAGGGAGATCAGAATATTAGTGAGGGTTCTGAGGACCTTATGGAGCAAGTACCAAACTTGGGACCAAACCAAAGTAATATTTTACAAAGCAAGCCATTTCTGTTCTAAAATAGACCCTATCTGGAAGGATATGAATAAAAGAGAACTCTACATGTCCCAGCCAAGTCAAAGACTGACAAATCAAATGTTAATTTTTCACAGCTCCTAAGATCACAGGAAGGCAGTAGATGACAGCTTTTCCCAGTAGATACAGCCATCCATTTATCTGTATCCTGCTAGCTGGCACAAGACCTCATCTGCATATGCTCAAATATAATTGTATTCACAAATTTATTCTTCTTGACCAGCAAAAGTGAAAAGCAAGGCTGACAGAGCAGGGAATATTGCAAGGTTACTCTCAGAGAAGGGGACTAGAAATATTTAAACCAGATGAAAAGCAGAAAATATTTATTTTAGGCAAATAGATAAAGAGCCAATTCCATGGCCATGGACTTCTTGAAGCAAGTTACACCACTCTGTTATATTTAGAATAGTTTATACTGAGGAAGTTAGGCCTGAAAGACTAAGATGGCACCTGATATATTAAGGGGCTACAATTTCTATTCAAGTCTAAAGTAACTCCTAATGCAGCAAACTCACATTAAGTGCAAGAAAAACACTTTTAGGAGGGTTCTTTTAAAACTATTTAACTATTTCTTATTATAAGAATTTATACTCAGCTTCTCTAGCAGACCAAGCTTTAAGAATGTACTGAAAGTAAAGGAAAAATTGCTGATGAAGACTAAATATGGAATTATACACAAGACATTAGAATTTTGACATTGTTCTTCACTTGCAAACAGTTTCCCACCACCAAGACTAAGTAAATCCTTGAGTATTTCTGGGAGTTAAAGCAAATGATTTGTCTCTAGTCTCATAGAAATTACAACCAAAACAAATAAGATGATAAATCCTTTGTAGCTACAAATTAGTTACTTGCTTAAACTATTTTTAAGTTAAGTTTTCACTCCCTCAGCTGCCCCCACAGCTTCTTGAAAGCATATTAAAGACACCACAGTTAATCTGCTTCCAAAGCTTGGGGAAAATAAATTACTATATGAACACCTGTTTGAAGTACATACAAAGTTAAAACTGTTTATACTTTACTTTGAAAAAATACTTTAAAAGAAAGCATATAGCATCACATATAAAGCTGAGCCCTCAAAAGGCCCTTTATAAAATATATATGTTCTATTTGTGCAGACTGCATAAAAAGTTTAGAAAAATGTGCAGGCAGGTATCACAAATCATCAGCAACTTTCATGGCATTTGATCTCAATTTCTCTTAGAAGTTTCCGAACACTTTAAATTACCTCATCTCACACATCACAAGCTAGGTGACTGACTATAGGCATCATCTGTTCTCTGGCCCTTGGCAGTGGAGTGTGAGGGAAGCCCTCTGCCAGCATTCTGCTGAAGGGTAGCTGCAGTATGAGGTAGGTGGCCATACTTCCCAGCTATTCCACAGCTGGAAGATGTTGCCTTGATCATACAACCTTATGTATGGTCCCATAACCATGTGTTAACCTGTGGGATAACAGATTACCACAAACTCTTTCCTCTCCCCTCCCACATATTTCCTGATTTGCATCTGTGAACCATTAACTGGTACTGCATGCAGGCATCTTAGATTTTAGGTAGCAGGCCATGTTTAGCACTTCTACGAAACTCAGTTACTTCAGGAACAAAAAAATAAACATTTTCCAAAATTTCCAAGAGGCTCATACTGACTTTCTGAAATTACTTACTTCACCCTCTCCTTTGGCAGCCAAGTAATTCATTTCTTGTACATCAACAAGCTTGATGATATTGCATGGCATCGGTGCTCCAACATGACCTGTTAAATAGAGTAAAATTTCAATAGCCTGATGCTTTTTAGTCAGATTCAAAAAAAAAAAATCTTCAGTTTACACACCGAAAAAAGATGGAAAACTGATTTCAGGTACTCAGCTATCCTAAGCCAGGTGCCAGGACTCGGCTATCCTAAGAATGTTACAAGCTGAACCATGTACTCAGGCTTGATTTTTCTTACAATCAGGATCCTCACTCTACAGACATATTTAAGTAGCTGAAGTGCCACTATAGTTTCCATTAGCAAGATTATTTCATTTAGGGAGCTAGAGATGTTAGGGAGCATCTCTACATTTAGGGAGCTAACAGCTGAGGGAAGTGCAGACTCTAGATTCCACCACCAAAAGATGCCATTTGTATTTCCAGCACTACACAGAAGATTCATTTTTGCTAGAAACTACAAAGGTTAATACTATGACCTCCCTTCTAAAGCTACTTCAACTTACAAGAACAAATCCTATTAGAAGTTTGAATTACTGAACATACATAGCTATTTAGGGGTAGAAACATCAAGGGATCCCTTAAAATTTTTTTTATTTTGCTTGAAGAAAAATGATATCCTTTGTGATAGGTGTTACTGAAGGTTAAACAACAATAATTGGGGCCCTCTAAAAATTTCAATAATCCTAAAATTTAACTGACCAGTAGAGAGCTGAACATCATACCTGCTGTCCAGTCACCAGGCAATGACAGGGAGCATCCAGCTGTGCATTCAGTCTGTCCATAACCTTCATAGAACTAGAAGGTGAAATCAAAATATATTCTAAGACCACTACTTTTCAACACAAAGTTTCTTCATTAAAATGCAATTACTATTTTGTTCTTCTAATTGTTTAAATTTGAGTGCACTAAAACTCTCAGCAGCACCTTCTAAAAAAACCTTGAAATAAAATTGCATATTGTGATAAAACTATTAAGTGCTAATATTCACCTTCAGTTCCAATATTTACTCAAAAGTTGCACTCAGTTTCACACAGCATGTGACACCTGTTTAGATCAAAACAGAAAACAGCAGAGGAAGCAAGAAAGAAATGAAGAACCATAGCACTAGCACTGACTTCATTCACATAATTTAAAAATAGGTTTGTCTGAAGCAGCCAGAAATGAAATCCCTATGTCCCATCACAGCTCTGTGATTGCTATACACAAGACAGGCTTCCCTTTTCTGTGCAGAACACATTGTTACACCAGCACACTACTAAAAACTTCAAGAAATTACAGAAGCCTGATATTTTATAGTATTAGTTTTCTATCCCTGAAATTTATTTAATTTCAACACATTTGTTCTATTCTATGCCATTCTTGTTCAAATTTTACCTCCAAAAGCACATACTTTGAAGAGGCTCTGAAGATAAATGCAATGTGTGCATTCACCCCAGCCTCATCTTCAAAACAGTAACACCTCAATATTACCACATTGATTATTAAATTTTCTACAGTAGTTACAAATACTTCTGTAAGCAAGGCAAACTTCAGAAACTTAAAGTAGGTAATTTATTGCTTACTGCAGCCCAACAAAACAAAACAAAACAAAAAAATCTTCCCTCTAAGACAGGTCAGCAGGTTGCTCCAGTTAAGACTTTGGGATGAATACGGAAATTTCAGGGGACTGAAAGAAACTCAGGAAAAGAGCATGCCACTTGTATAGTCTCCAAGAATATTAGGAAGAGTTATCCATATAATCAGACTGCTAGAAAGGCTCTAACAAAGCTGGAGCCAGGCGCTAAAATATTTATGGTTTAGGACTAAGGCCAGGCAACTCACCTGACAGCCAAGAGCTGTTCTCAGGAAGGTCAGTACACTTGCAGACACAGGTGCTGCTCCTGTAACCATCAGCTTCACTCTTCCTCCCAAACTTGCCTACAACAGACACAAGATATTGTGGACACCAAAAGCATTCTAGAAAAATTTCCAGAGTCATCTTCTATGACACCCTTAGCCACTGTTCACATACAGTGCCACCCACACATGTTCGAGAATAGAAGTTTAATCTGCTATGGCAAGGTGTCTTTCTTGCAGTGTTTTTAGTCTTATTAATGGCTGGAAGATACTGTATGTTTGAGATTCTGTACCTGCACATGGTGTTACTGCAATGCAGACTCTGCAAAAAAGAGCTTAAGCCATGGCCTTACAGCAATGGCTTTATTTTTAACTGCCTTGTATCAGTTTCTCATACATCCTGAATGCTATAAAAAGCAGCCACATGGGCATGTTGTACTGCCAAGGTTAAGGCCATAGCAAGTGAGCATCAGATATAATAACAGGCATGACTTACTAGTGACCAACTGGGAGAAGACAGTGGGGGCTACAGGTGGTGCTGTCTCATACTTAGCATTCTTCCTTCAGAAGGACAATGTTTGCTTTCAAAGTGGTAAGAAGGAAGCACCAAATTGTTTCAGAGTGACTTCCTTAATCAGCTTAGTTAGCTGATACCATGAGAACTAAAGGAATTGGAAAAAAATCACCTTGGAAATAGAAAGACAGCTCTGATTTTTGCTCTGAGTAGATAGATAGTCTTAATTCAGTGAGAAAGCCATACCAGATTATAACTATTCATATGAAAGTCAGTAACTTCAAAGTTCAGCTTCAAGGTTTTCAAGCATACCTGTATTTTACGGAAGATGACTTTATCCCAGAAACTGTTATTTCTAACTATACCACTTCTGAGTTCTGCTTCTTTCCTCTTGGAAGCAAAATCCAGCAGCCACCTCTTTAATGAAGTATCTGCCTGCCCAAAAATCTATTAAGAAACATGGTTAGAATCCTCATAGACTACCATTCCCTTTTTCTTACATATGCATGCATAGAGACTCTTAACAGTGAAAACCAAATAAATTAAAACAACCTTTATTGATAGGCATCTTAATTTTAGTAAGAAATACTTATGCATTTTTATTTTGACCTCAATTCAAGAGTTGAAATCAGCACTTAACTAACTCTTGATATCCATCAAGCTGTGTGATGTTCTTTCAATGCGTAATTTCTTCATTAAAATGTATGAATCAAAATGGATGGTTTACTTCTCTATTCTAGTATCATCAAAATTGAAATTGAGCATAATCGTCAGCATTTTCTGAAAAGAACCTTATCATAATACATCATGTATCACAGGGTGTTGTGAGGAGCTGCAGGTCACTTCAGAAACACCAAATGGAGTTCTGTCTTGCATATACAAATTTGCACTTTAGATCAATTTTCAAAGGCTCCTTCTAGTTGTTCTCAGGAAGCCAGAGAGCAGACTCAACAGCAACCCACACATTAGTATATTCATTTGGAAAGAGGAAGACTCAGCATTATGACTAAAAGCATGCAGACAGCAGCATTATGCCCCCCTGCCATGCCAATTCCCCAGCTTGCTGGGTTCATATGCTACCTTACTGCAAGGGTGGGTGAGGTTGAAATGGTAGTAAGCCTCAGGGCACCAGACTAAACAAGCAAGAGGAAATCATGAGAACAAGTCCCATGCCTTAACTTTGCTTTTCAAACTCCAGTAGAGAATGTGTGAGCAGAATAAGGAGCTACATTTTAAGTACTAAAAGCTGGTCTCAGGTTTTCTTCCCCTTCAAATGGATTCCAGCTGCACTATTTGTTATTGAGCCAAACAGGACCTTGTGTTACTTGGTGTTCCTCTATCCCCATGGTCAGAGAAATGTCCTGGCTAAAACAGCATAGACAGCTCTGCCATTTCTTTAGCAGTCATAGGATTTATTATATACTTTAGCTCCCCTGGCTGTATCCTAGAAGGATATACATATCTACACATATACACAAAAGGCCAGTTAAAATAAGTTCAAGAAAGAATCTACTTCCAAATTCCTATCTCAGATGACCCTGAGCAGGCAAGCAGCACACACAGGAGAGTGGGGCTACAGACACACCTTCTCTGCAGCACTCCTAATTGGCTGGTTTACAGTGCTCCCAGCTAGGGCACACTGGCAGCCATGTAGGAAATTTGTATGTGGCCATGCTAACACAGGCAAACACCTGACCTTGCTTTGCAAATTCCACTCTATGACTCAGATGCTAAAAGCGTGGCATTCAGATGCCAAGCCTCATTTTCGTATTGTAGACTAGACTTAAATAACTTGCTCAGAGCAAAACACTAAGTCATTAATCAAGACAGAGAGAATCAAGTCCCCTAGTCAGTTTTTTCAACACTGGTATTTGCTGCCTGAAAGTGTTTTAATGCAACCAGTACTATTCTCACTACTTTAATCTCTCTTTTAGAAAGCAATATACACATTTGTTAGCATGCCAATTTGATATCCCAGGGCACAGTAGTTACTCCTACTCAGGCAGCACAAACTTTATGGAGTCTCTTGAAAGTCTGCACTCACGCCTCTAAACTTACCTTGTCAAACATTCTGTTCAACAGTCTTGGTACTACAGGAAATACAGTTGGCTGAAGTGTTTTTAGATCATCCATGAGTAGCCTGATGTCCCCTTGAAAGAATCCTATCCGGGCTCCATGGCACAGAACCACACACTGTTAGGAAAAAAGTAAACACTCTGAAAACGCAGAAGGTACAATGTGTTCCAGCTCTGTATGTATGACAGTCCTATGCAGTGTAGATCAGCCTTAAATCCTCTCAACTTCTGGACTAGTTTTACAGCATTCTCACACTCAAGATGGCACTAAAAAAAACTAAGTAGCAAGACGTATCTGGTGTACACAAACCAGACTTTCAAGCTTAGACTAAAAGCCTTGATCCAAAAAAGGGCAGTTGGTCAAATAAGGCAATACCACTGAGTCAAGAGGTAGCAAAAAACTTGAAAAGAGAGCTTCTCCCTTTGAAATATTTGGCAAACTTATTTAAAAATATTAGACTTGTTTTTCCCCTGCTTAATACCTAGAAATTCTGTGTTTATAGTCAGCACATGCTATTTACTAGGCCAGTGAGTATTTCTGTCTTGTGCTACTTCATTTCCCCTCCTTGCACTCTGGTTTTCCTTCTCATTTCACAGGACTGATGTGAGCAGAGGTTCTTAAGTGATCAAGATGCTATTTAGAAGATTCTATAAGAACCAGAGCTTATTTCTGCATCACTTCAGACACAAAGTTAGGCAGACTTAATCCTGTTGTGTTGTATATTTTCTGTCTAGAAGCTTCACCACCAACCTTATACCCCTCCCTTTATTTTCCTATTTTATTTTTTTTTACTTCTTAACATTTCTCCTCTTCTTGTGTTTACAACTACCTGCTTTTATTTATTCTGCTTCCTCTGTAACACCTACCCCTTCATTCCCTACTATCCATCCTCTTATTTGCTGCATGAGACATTCTAAAGTGTCACTTTATTTTGCCACCATCTGCTAAAAGCAGCAAATATATCAGTCCATATGGACTGAGCCTTTACTAGGTGGGAACATGTTTGTCAATCAAGTTCATTGACCCTCTAACTTCCATATGATGCTAAATCCAAGGAAACATCAACTTTAAAACAGAACTGTAAAGACTGGTTCTCACAAAGCCTGTGTTCATATCTACCCCAAACAGCAAGAAATCTTTTCTCCTTTCTACCAGTAATGTCTTGGTTAATTTTCTTATGCAGGCAGCTACACCACTTATTTTGTACAGGCCTCAACCAGCAGAGCAGTAGTGCAATCCAAACAGTCTTTTCATTGTTTATTTTAAAATCCAAGTTCCTATCCTGTTTCTACTGCATAATCAAGAGCAGAGCTGTCATCTACAGAGCTTGTATGTTCTGGTGCAAGACAGGGGAGTTAAAACAGACACTGAGGTACAACTGATGTCAAGGTGACCAGGAAGAAAAAGTACTGAATGCCCAGGAGCACCTGTAGTCCTCAGTTGTGTACTATCCCAAATCTCTGTAGCATATATATACACACACACACATATGAATATATACATTTTTTTGTATATATACACACACAGACTTTCAGTAGAAAAGTAAGAATTCCTCATGGAAGTCATAGAACAATTTCTGGCTTCATATGCCTTTTCATGCTTGCATGGATGCTCCCTCTATAAACCTTCAACATACGTATTTGCAATCTCACCTGAGGAAAAGGTGTTAATTCAACTTCAATAAGTGAAGTAATTAATACAAGAACTTCTTACATACTGTAGAGGCACAAGGGAATTGCATCCATTCAGTAATGCATAGCACCCAAAATGGGCCCAGAGGTCTTCAAGACTGCCAGCATTAATACAACTACAGCCCTCTCATTCTTAAAAACTAAGCCTCAGATTTTGCTATACGGTAAAACAAGTGATCCAAGATAACTTCTAAGTTTGTCATTGAAATGGCTTTAAAAGCCACTTCCATTTCCTGGAAGAAAATTCCACTGAAACAAAATCCCTTCCTCTTTGCTGAAATTTCTTGAAAGCAATGGTGACTTCAAATTAGTTTTGTGTAAGCAAACAAGATATCTCCTTATAAAACAAATTTTTGAAGTTTGCAGACTAAAAAATAGCATGGATTTTTAATAATGCACTAATTATATTGGAGGGAATTTCTAGTGTACATGTGCTAATTGCCTCATGTTCTAGTAAACCAATTTCTTATTAACCCTTGCTCTAAGGTTAATGTTTATATTTTGGCATGAGAACCAGTAGTCTAGTGTTCACTATGTACTGTTTATGGGACACTGCTTTCCTGAGCCTTATTTCAAGCTTTTACACACATTTGCAAGAGTCAAGAAAAAAAACCATGTTTCACCTGCATGCATTCTGTAAGAAAAGTAAGCTTCTCAATAATTTAGTACAACAAACAGATGCTTACCTCAACAATTCTCTCAAACATATGAGCCAGGGGCAGGAATGATATCAGAACATCATCAGTGGAAGGTGTGAATGATTTCTGGAAGTGTTAGCAAAAGTTTAATTCTCATTGAGTCTCTATTTTGCCCAAGTTAAACACAACTATAAAATCTAGCATCTGAACTCTAGAGCACAGCCCCTGCTTCAGTTTTGTTTGTAATGAAGCTTCATTGTCTTTCTTTCATTAAAAAATTACCAGTAATGACTTACTAGCATGAGTAAAGATGACACAGCAGAAACAATCTTTTTGAATTGAGTACAGTGACTAGATTATTACAACTTGTCATATATAGAATTCTGAAGAGAAATTCTGATAGAAATCACAGAATTCCATTACATATATTGGGAGGGTAGGGGAGCAATAGAGATTAAAATACTATTGGTTTGGAAAAAAATGCGCTTTCATCTTTGATTAATAAGTTTATCCCATTTATCCTAAGGTTAATATCAAAAGTACCTCACATGAGCTAATTGTAAGACAGTTGTTTATTTTAAAAACAGTACTCCTTGCACTAATGAAAAACACTATAAGCCCATGGCAGAATGTAATGTACATTCACATCAGGATCATTATATCACTCTGCTTACATCAGAACAGACTGGAAATCTGTTGGGCTCTTGACCCTGACAGAATAACAGAATAACCAGTCAAAACACTGACTTCTGACTAGTGGGCACAGGGTGCTGTCAAGTTACATTTTCACTTGGATCTTAGTAAAGCTTAAGACCAAAGTTAGAGATTTCAGTACTTGTTTTGATCATGAGATTATTTCTCCCCAAGCAAGAACACAATGTTTATCTTTTCATTTTACCTCTGTAGTTTTCACAAAAGCTGAAGCATTGCTGACTATGTTTTGATGAGTGATCATAGCTCCTTTAGGGTTTCCTAAGGAAGAAAGACATCAGGATTCAACAGTGAAATTTAGATCCTAAATGTGATAGCATTCTTTGATATTAATACATGTCTTTGTGTATCAATTAAAATTCTGTCAAGAACAGCTGGCAACAGTTAAGTAATCAGTTTGTGATGAAGTCTTATAACTTTTTAAGGAACCCAAAGATGCAGCTACCAAATTCTGATTAATTTCTGTTCTCACATCTGTTTTAAAAGATGTTGCTTGCTGCTGTATTCTTTATGCTCCATGCTAGTGGATATGAATTTCACAAATGTCAAGCAAGTGGCATCTAGACAGTCTGTTTTGGTCTTACAGCAAGGTTGCTTAGACCTATGGAACAACTTTGTGAAAAAGTAAAAAAAAAATACTATGGAAGAATTGATAGTCTGAAGTCTGATGCAGAGCCCTTAATATCTAAACACAAATTCATTATTTATTTCCAAGCCCTAAAAACCTAACCCAAACATAACCAAAAACATAAACCCTTCATTCCCCAATACTGCATCTCAGTATTAATATGCTGTAATGCAGTTAGGAAAAATGGTATGAATTTTAGCATTAATAAAGGGGGAAAAAATTAAAAATCCAAGGCAACTTTATCATAACACTATCCCAGCTACTATTTGCCAAAAACGTGCAACAGCAGGGGGAAATATTGGGAAAAAAACCAAAAACCAGTAGTAGAAGGGCTTCTGAATTAATTTTGCACATACAGAATAATAAATTCTACATAATGTAATGAGGTGTACCTGTTGTTCCACTGGTGAAACAGATGACTGCTAGATCTTCTGGCTTTGGAGGCTGTGAGAGTTAAAGTATTAGCATGGTTAAGACAGCAAGGAAAAATATTTTCCTGGACAAAATATCATGATACTAGTGTTATTTCTGAGCTATGGGAGACAGGGAAATTTGCTAGTGTAATCTAAAGAATGCTAACCAGCTTCACATTGTTACTTGAATCAATTTCACACTTACCATAGGTTTTTGCCTGTGTGCTCTTCCTAGTTCCTACAGAAAGGAGAAAAGAGAAAGTGTAGACATAAGAATGTAGCTTTCTTGATTTAAGTTTATCAAACATAACTAAACACCATAATACTTCACAATGTAGAATCTCACAAGGCAATTTAACTTATTTAGCAATCCAGTGCAGCAATCCCTGCCCATGGCTGCAGGGTGGACAGGTATTAGATTATCTTTAAGGTTCCTTCCAACCAAACCATTCTGTGATTCTCTAGTGAATGTAAGAGTAACAAAAGCTCTAAAGCACATTTCAAAAATACATAGAATAACTACCATGTTCTACAAATACAAAAATGATAACTTAGCTAAAACTCACAGGGCTTTTCTGCAGCTAGTAAACTAGAAGTCACTCATACTAGGGAAGTTCAAGGTTATGATAAGACAACAGTCAATCCTATACCTCAAGCAGAAGATGCGACACCAACAATTATTGAATAAATGAAAGAAAATTCATCTCAGCAAGCACCTCCAAGGAAGACTGAGTTTCATTGCTGCTTTGAACTCCTTTTACACAAGAGAAACTCTCATCCAGAGCCCTTCTTCCTCCTTAGTTACTCAGACCTGATCACTAATGTTAGGGTTCTTTAGACAGAAGAGAAAGGATATGAAAACCAAGGATATAGCAAGTAAGAGGAAATATTTGCAAGCCAATGTTGAGTATCTATAAGCTTTAAAGTTTCAAACCAAGACTTAATACTATTCATGCCTATTTAAAATTAGAAACAATATTAGCTTAAGGGCTTATGCAAATTAAAGAGGACCTTCTGTTAAGCATATCTTTGGAAGCACCCTTTGAGGGCAAACATCAACTTCACCACTGCCTTTACATTCCAGGTAACAATAACAGCACATGCATTCCTTTGAGCCCTAGACTTCTTTAGTATCATGTACTTCTTAGATTTACCCAAGGAGGTTGAAGACAAAGGGAATGCCTGGAAACACAGTTAACATCCCCATACCTGTAGGCTTGCCTTTTTGAAAGGGTGCATTATGCAAAGATTTACCACTATGGCAACACAGCTGTCTGATCAAAACAGCACCTCCATTTCAAGTACCACCAGAAGCTCAGTACCTCCCTATAACCTGCTTTGAGTAAAATCTGGGATTTACTGAATATACAGCTAAAGATCACCAGACAGTTGTTTCAATCTCTTAGAAAAGAACTCCACCACCTCTTCCTGTTAAAGAGCCATTTATTCAGAGTTACTCAGCTACAAATAGCCACATGATGCATATAGATACTGGACATCAGAAACTAAGCTGATGGCTTCCAGGGGATACACAGACAAAGGGTTCACTTAACCCATGCACAGCTGAGCAATAAGCTCAAGCCAGAAATCCAGAAAACAACCACTCAAAGCTAGAAATAGTATTCTAGTCTAATCTAAGCTCCTAAACAACTCATAGTTACCTTTCAGGAGACATTATAAGTCTCTATTCCCTTAAAAAAAAAAGTTACAAAACCTTCCTGTACACTGAAGGACTATTAGAATTATTTAAGCTTGCCTCTATACTTCTCCAAAAGGCTCTTGGAACACCTATTACTTAACACTTGATGTTTGTATTAATGAAATAAGAGCTATATAGTACTACTGAACATCACTACTTAAGCATACAAAGATCTTATGTAAAACATTTACCCTCAGTTTGGTTTTTCCATAGCTAGAAGATCTAGTGGAAAGCATCATCCTCTGTCAAAAACTGCAGTTCAACTCAAATAAAGAAGTTCATTTTAGCCTAACAACTTACAGTTGGGCCACTTTTTCTAAGTTTAACCCAGCCCTTTGGCCAGTGAACTACAAGTCACTTAACTTCAGCCTTATTTCATGTTTTTAGCTCCATTTTAACCTGTCACTTTTATGGATGCTAGTTTGCCAGTCAATCTTCTTTTGAAAGAAGGCATGCTGACATTTTTGTATCTTTACCAGAAGGTGGCTCTATTAACATAGTTGTCTTAACTGCTATGAAAACAAGTTCAGTGAAACGAGGCATTTCACACCAGTTACTGACACCTGCACAAGACAAGCACATTTATTTGGAGATACTCGAAGTCTAGTGGGCCAAGCCTTCATCAAAACAACAGCTGAAATCAGGCTAAACCCAGTTTCACAATCTTACAGTAAAGATGTACTTCATGCAATTTGATCCTGGAAGAGGGTTCTCTAAATGAGTGAAGTTATGAAATAAACTTGCATAAGAGATCTATGCAGACAAAAACTACAAGCAACACCAAGACTTGATATCAGGTGGTTAATTAAAATGATTTATACTTCCAAAACCCAGAAGCTCATTCCCCTATATGACCATAACCGTATCCTATGAGAAGCTGAGTGACAATTTCCTTCTCCCCCAGAAAACACCTTGTAGATTCAGTGTACAGGGGTAAGCACCATTTTTCACAAGACTAAAACTTACACAGGTTCTTCTTGAAATAAGAATTTCTCAAATATTAGTCACAGTATATAATTATCACATTATGCTTCACATGGGCAAGCCTTAACACTCAGATCTAGTGTTCAGTCTATAATGTTAATAAGCTTTCATTCTGTCATCTTGGCATATCCACTTTTATACTTTGGGCATTGTGAAATACCATTAGAAAGTTGTTTTCCTCCTATTATTTTTCATATTTTTGTATAAACTTCAA
Source organism: Parus major (assembly GCF_001522545.3). NCBI lineage: Eukaryota > Metazoa > Chordata > Aves > Passeriformes > Paridae > Parus > Parus major. The sequence goes on from NC_031771.1 coordinate 37,401,379, forward strand.
TCCAAGAGATAGTTAAGTATTTTGAAACTAATCCATGGCAAGTAAATGGGATGACAGCAGTTAAGTATTCTTACCTCTATTTCCCTCATGCTGAAGACTTCCACACCACATTTTTTACCTCGTTCCACAAGATCCACACCAAAAGAATCCATAATAACAATGGTGTTGAGTATTGGAGTTTCTCCCTTTTCCACACTGGTTAGCAGAAGTTTGGCCTTGTCAGGTTTGTCACAGAAAACCAATGACAAGTCAGCTGATGAAAAAGAACTATATTATCAACATGACAAGTTCAGTTTTGACTAGATCCATCCATACATCAGTATGTCACAATGGAAGGCTTTTCTGAAGAAGTTCTGCCCTCACTCATCACTGTCATCACACATCCATTTGCTGAGCTACTGAAGGTGTCCTACCTTTGTTCACAATGTACGTAATAGCTTCAGCTCCCAGTGTATCATAGAGTGGCACCACCACCATGGAGAATGCATAGCATGCCTGTTCAATGATGACCCACTGCACAAAGAGAAGTGATGAAAGTCACTATGTTTTGCTTATTGTAACAAGCCTCCAAGAAAGATTCATATTTAAAATTTAGCTTCCTTCTAACAAGGAAGCTAATAGGACACAGCTCATGTGGACAAGTCTTTCTAAAAAGTAAATGGCAGTTTGTATTGCTTTTTCACTTTGAAGACCTACTCAATTTTTATGAGAGAGGAAGGAAAAAATGCCCAAATAATAAGGAGCTATAGGAAAGAATACAATAAAATTCAACCCTATCCCTAAAAGTAATACAAAGTACTTTTGAAAAAATCAGTTAACAAACTGTCTCCTTAGTTTACCTACTAACAGAAAGGCTTTGAGCAAGAATACAGTATTTTTTATTGGTTTTATGTTATTGAGGTTGGCAAAGCTTCCAATATTCCACATTACCATGAATCAGTGAAACACTCACTTATGTCCTGACCACATGTTAAATTTATATACACACAGTATTCTTACCCCTATATTATGTGCATCTCATTTGATGGTCAGGCACTACAACACATGCAATTAAAGTAAAAGTCCTTTGGAGAGTCAGCCCCAGAATGTTCCTTAGCATTTCTCAACACTAACCATTCCTCTTTATAGAAATCTAATATGAAGACTTCTATTAAAAAAATGCAATTACATCCCTGCAAGCTGCAGTAAGAAGGATTTACATGCTAACAAGTATAACAATAACCATAATGAATATTTCAGCCTTATGATGTGCTATATGAGTTATGCTTTACAGCCAGCCTATTTTCAGCCAAAGTACCATCAAGGTAAGACAGTAATGCAATTCTTTTTTCTGATAGTAACTCTTGGGTGTATTTTGTAACCAACTAGCTAGACCAAAATACAGAATAGCATGCAACTCCTCAAATAAGAGCCTCCAGACACAAAGAGGAGGCCAGTGAGACTAGAACATTTCTGATTTTCCAATCAAAGACTGACAAAAATTCTCAGTATCTTTAGTCTGTCCAAATGACAGGAACAAAATAGCATGCATCTTAAAACCTACCAGAACTTAAAATTCAACAAGCTTTGCACTAACAGAGGTGTTTCCTTTCCCCTCCCCCAAGCTGTTACAATTTCCAGTGTTTTTGCAGGACTAGCCAGCTACCTCAGCGCCACATGATGACAAGTTTAAACATGATTCAGCTAATTATTCAATAAAATATCTAAGAGAGATTATGTCAAAGTTGCCCAATCTCAGTTTTACAGATGGTTTATTAGGGGCCAGTTTCCCAAAGTACTCGATTGATTCAGCAGCCTTAAACACAGGAAATTTTTCTGGCAGCATTCATGCAATGGGTAAATTGTACACCTCTTGTCCAGAAAAACTCCTTATAAAACTAGTACAAGGCCAGCTAACTAGAGTTTCATGAAGACATTACACATACTGGTAAGTCTAAGCAGGCACATTTCTAATAGCCATGAAAGGGTGCACTGAATAGTTCCTGCTAAACAGCATCCTGCAGGACTTGTACCAATGGGCAGCTGTGCTGCTGTTCAGCAGCCAGAAGTTTAGAAGTTATTTTATTAAGATGGGGGTCTACTACTTCAGAAACTGCACACAGCAATAAAAGCTTCCTGTTGCAGCCTCCAACAGCTCTTGCACATCATTCTCAATGGTACAACCAGCATCTTTATTTTCTGGGCTACCAAGACACTTTTTTCCATTTTCCTTCTAAAATTATGAGTAAATATAAATATTAAACCCTGACACTCAAAGCCCAAGCAAGCAACTTGTACTAAATATAGACAGCAGTCAGACTTTCAGTTTCTTTTCTGACATGGCTCTGATCTTCTGTTAGGGGAAATCATACTTGTTTGTTGTGATTTTTCTCAATCCAAAACAAAACCTGCCCGCTTCCAGAAGAGATGTCTGTTTTCCAAGAACTCAAAGAGAAAGTAAGACTTTTATTTACAAATCCAAGTTTTGGTTTTGCTAGGATTTTCCCCATTAGGGGATTTCCCCAGAAGTTGTTCCCTGAAATAACAAATGTGAATCATTTCACACACACACACAAAAAAAAACCCTTCACATATTCTCCTGTCTGGATTAGTAACCATAATTGGAATGTCACAACACCCATCCAGTAGTTTTGTGCAGGGAAAATCCCAGATTTAAAATTGCTGGTTTAAACAAATCTTTTCAGCTCATTCCTGACCCAACTCAAAGCAATGCAACTTAAGCATTTTATCTCAGTGATCCATGAGCAAAATTCCATTTTCTCCTCCAGAAATTCACTAACCCAGCAGAGACCCTGCACACAAAGATCTACAGAGAAACAACTCAAATTGGTACAACAAAAACATCTGTGTCCCTTTTTTACTTCTGGTTCATTATGTCATATGCACAGGAAACTGAACTGTATGGTCTATAGCTCCATGTTATTTAACAGCTTCCTAATTGAACATATCCCAGCCTTGTTTATTACAGAAATAGAAGTAAAGCTGTTAGAACTTTAGAAAACTATCAGGAAAACCCAAGAGCTTGGGAGTTTCTTAGGGTGTAGGTTGAGAGAGAAAGAAGGAAGTCAAAGTCACTTGTCATACAGCTTGCATTTCAGTGACAAGAGACCAAGACACTGGTAGAACTTCCAACCCTGTCAGAACTGTGAATGTCCTTTGATAATTGCAAACACAAATGGGAGTGTTGAATCAAGAGGGGCAGCATCCTTTTGATAAAGGGTAAGAAGCAGTCCCCTGTCTTTATATAGGTTTACACTGAACTAGCTTAATGAAGCAAGTATGAGCTCAAACTACTAAACACAAACCTAGGTTAGAGAAATTCAGTCCCATCAAACAGATCTAATAAACAAGTGTAGAGAATATATACTTACTGAATATTGCATAATGTTTTTAGAAAGGGAAATCTAGAGCCACTTCTGGGTTAAAAAGGATACGCACTATCAACCTGAATATCCCCATAGCTGTCTCACATGATCTTTAATTGTGCCACTTTTAGTCTTTCTACCCATTTTTATTAAATTAATTTCCAATTTTTGCCTTCAGAAGTAGTTTTCCCTTACCAGAATCTTTGTGCCCAGGGCCTCCGGCAGAAACAGAATTATCACCTTAACACATTTTTGTCCAAATACTTAATCACTGTTTCTCTGTGTTTTAAAAGTTTAAACACAGAGAAACAGTGATTTCCTGTCACTTTCAACTATTTAGGTTCTTCAATGTTACTTTTTAAGAGAAACCAAGTCATGTTTACATTCACTTCCTATTAAAAAATACCACTGCTATAACCTGGAAACAGAAGATAATTAGTTAAGTTCTTCTGAATTCCCTGATTTTTTTTCTGCTATCCCTCCAGCCTTCTGCATTTAGCTCTGGGGGCAAAACACAAAAAAATCCCCAACCAAAACACAACAATACATAGCATTAACCATTGTGTCAACTACCTACTGGTTCTTAGCTAAAAGGTGCCATGTCAATGGCTCACAGGTCTATGATATTAGTCTTTAGGCTTTTCAAATGGGCTCTCAGTGGGGAGGGTACACTGCCAAAAGAAAAAGGAGTAGGCCATTTTAGTAACAGCCAGACCACAGATTAAAATTTTAGTTAAATTACCTCTGGTCTGTTTTGTGAAAAGATTCCTATGTACTGAACATGAGATGGTTTGAAGCCTCGGTGGAGTAATGCAGAGCCCACATACTCAGCTCTGTCTGCAACCTGGAAAAAAAGAGGAAGGACAAAAAAAATAAGAGCAACCTCATAACTGCAAACTCTCCTTAACAATTATTAATTGGTATGAATAAGAGAGAAGTTTTTTAGGCTATTCTGCATGCCCTCTGTGACTTTGATAAACTAAACACTGCAGTGTCATTACATTGCACTGATTGTAATTATTACACTTGCACTCAATATGCAGCAGAAGTAACACTTGATTCAGTCAGACTTGAAAGTGTTAAGTCTGTAACTTAGCAGTTAAGAATTAAATTTAGAAGTTCAGCACACATACACAGAAAAGGCTGTTTTGCTGTATCTGTGTTAAACCCAAGAAGCGACCCTACAATGATTAAAAATAGTATTTCTGCTTAATCACAAGCATTACATACAAACATTATCCTTTTACTTCATTCAGTGCCTACAGAATAGCATTTCTCCCTTCAAAAATCAGAACAAGGTGGCAAAACCCACTTAGTTCTATTAACAAAGCTTAGGAAGGCAATTTTCTAAATTCTTTCTACATAGCACATGACTTGAAACCATGTTAGTCACATGACCCCAAAAGCAAAGCTTTAATAAAAGAGGTAGCACCCAACAAATTCCCAGCAAAGTCACCTTGGGAAAAAGGTGAGGTCTGTTACACACAGAAGGTGTTTAATGACCTTAACAGTATGCAGTAGGCAAGGTTTATGCAAATTTCAAGACCAACTGATTAAATCAGGAACAACCTAAGTGTGCACAGCTGTAAATGGAGATTTGCATACAGATATTTTCAGGGATCAAGAAGCAGCATGCTGCTAGTTAGAAGCAGATCTGCTAGCACCCTACACAACCATCATTCAGCACTATGGAGACAAGGTGTCAGGAAGCCCAAACAACACCTGCAGATAGAACTTCTCCTAGTGTAAAGTGAGCCTCTTGGAAGCAAGCACAGTCTGAGCCCCTGAACACTACTTCAAAGCTGCTGCTGTGCCCAAGTTCTAAACAATTCAGCACTGAGATGCCAAGATAACAGTTTTATTTCAGAATTTCTGGGGGTTCACAAACCAAGTGCAGGAGATGCTCTTTTTTCTTTCCCTTGCACACATTTAAGGCTGCTCCTTTAAGATACTGTAATAGGAACTAGAACCTTTCTGCAATATTCTGCTACTACTTTAAAACATAAATAATTCAGATTTGTTATATCACATTACTAGACATTGTATCAACAGTTTCAGCAAGCAAAAGCAAGTCTAGCACTAAGAGAAGTTACTTACCTCTTTATAGGAGATCCATTCATATGGCTGGTTTGGTTTTCTAAAACCTAGACATGGACCATTATCTAAAAAAATGATAAAAGTTAATCAAAATTTAACCCCAACTCCTCTGTCCTGACACCACTCTTGGTGGTAAGCCCCTAGATTCTCATCAGACACTTTCAGATGACAAATGGTTTTTTCAGGGGTGCAGGGAAGGAAGCTGACAAAGGATAGAGGCAACAAAGTTGGTTTAGGCCAAGGAATACAGCACTGACTTTATTCACAGAACTCTGTTTCACAAAATACCTGTTTAACTTGTCCCCAAGAAAATTCATATCCAGTGCATTGATCATATTGCTAGATAGAGATCCCCTATGCCCAGTTGCATTTTAAAAGAGTTCAAATATGTAGTTTTTGACATATTTAAGATAGTATCTCTAATTTTAGACTTACTTGATACTTGTAAACCCCTTTGGAAAATATCATAAACTGTTCTCACATCATCATAGTAGTACAACAAGAGTTCGTCACTGTTGAGAAGAGAGGACCTTCGAGCATGCTCACCACCCTAAGGAAAAGCAATTAGAAAGGTTAGACACCCTTGTTGGCTTTAAGTGAATGGGAATTCCTTGAAGGAATATTCTTCTTGAGAGAGCTTGAGAGCTATGCAAGGGTTTCCAGAACATTGTTTCAAGAGTCAAACTGCTCCCTACATCACCAAAAATCTGCCAGGCAAAATCTTATTCCTCAGCTACCTATGATAACACAGAACAAATGAGACTGATAAAGACTAACAAAGGACATTTTGTCAAAAAAAAACCTTTTCTTAATAAACATTTTACTCTATTAGTGAAGTATAGACCATAATTAATTTCATCAAACTTTCTAAATCCAGTCTCAGATGTCTAGGCAGAATATTAGTGGTTCAATACAAATCTATTTTTCTAGTTAAGATTACAGAACATAATCACACTTCAGTACGTGGTTTCAAACCCTAAATGATTTTAAGCATGATCACCAACACCCTAAACAGGTGTTCTAATAATCAAAATATTCTGTCCCACATAGAGTCCTTTGATCCAATTAAAAGTTACGTCTTACAAAAAAGGGTTTCCTCCTGATTAATTTAAAAACAGTCAAGACAATACTATGTTAAAAATGAAAATTAACATTTTTGAGCTGTTGAGCACTTAGATAAGATAGAAGTAGAAGACAGTACAAGAAATTAATAGTTCAATTTTAACACTATCCTTTTTTAAAGTGACTGATTAAATAATCTCATTTTATAGAGAGCAATCAAGTTTCACAAACTACAGTTATGCAGTTACTATTAGGCCACAGTTGTTAATTAGTCCTGTTATGATGACAGACACCTACAAGCAAGTTCTTATCAAGAACAGCCCAGCTGGTTAAACAGAGGGTCTTGAGTAAACACTGCATAAGATTTTCTCTACCAGCATAATCAATTTCTGGCTCTTTCAGAAAGTCAAACCCTAGACAATTCAGGCACAGATTTAGTTAGTCTAGCATCCATAATTAAAATCTGTTCATACGTAGTCATAGGTTCTTTTTCTGTTTTCAAAGTATTCTGGAGGACCAGACATTACCTGTTCCATGTATAAGCTACATAAATACAGGCTTATGTACAGAATATGTCGTATTACCCACGTCTATAGAAATCAGTTAGCACATTAAAGGCACAGAGAGGAAAAAATATTTTTACACTAAAACAAGCCTAACTTGTTTTAGCAAAACATATGAGTAATGCAGTGCTTGCCACTCCTTTGACAGCAGAAACGTACACTGTGAACATGACCCAGAACAAGTTAATGAGTGGCTTACCTCTAAAAATTTATAACATTAGAAATTCAAGAGTGTACTTGCTCTCACAGCAATCTACTCTACAGGAAATTAACAGATCACTAGCACATGTCTCTGCCTGGAAAGAAAAGCAAGACTGCTTGCTTTATTTCACTGGTTTCTCTGATCTTGGATAATCAAGGTCATCTTAAAGATTTTCCCAATGTTGCCACTCTGGAGCTAACCTAAGAAAGATCACACAATGTAGTTTGTTACCATGGCCACAGGCAACATCAACAAGTGCAATGTATCACATGTAGCATGTCTGATGTGCTATAATTCCTACATCAGCTGAAATACAATAGCCTAAGCCATTCCTCAGCAAGAGTCAAGTATTTGTTTCTCCTCATGTGGGCTACTACTGTTTTGTTTACATGCCCTATTACACAGCACCACAAAAGCAATTTTTTCAGGGCCTGAGGCACAAACCAAATTTGAAGATGAGTTATCAGACAGTACACTGCTTAGATACAAGACTGATAGCACAATCCTTCTGAAAAAGAGACACTCTGTAACAGACTACTGTTGAAAAGTTCCCGGCAGTTCATACAGGTTTTTGGTAAGGGGAAACAAACAGCTTTCAGTTTTGCTTACTTTGTTCTTTTTCCCCTAGTAAAGTAGAATTAACTAGATTTTCAACAGTCTTAGCATAAAAGCTTTTCTGAAAAACACCCAGCTCCTTGTGTGAAGGCCATAAGTTCAGTGTTATTGATGCAGCAATAACTCCCAGATATATTGAAGGTCAAACCAGGAGCATAATGCAAAACTAAGTCATCTGCTAAGCAATAGAACTCATCTACATTTTGCTTGAAAGCAACAAGAACTACTATTTTAAGACCTAATCTAAATGGACTTTATCCAGAATGTTTGTGCAATATCAGGGAAAGTTCTGTTTGCAGAAAACTTGTTTTAATATTCACATTACCACCAGGTATCTGAATCCTAGAACTGGAATGTTTGGCTGACTTCACACAGGTTAGTTGAATGGCATCTAATAGATCTGTCCAGTAAAATTATAAGCAATCAAAAGGGTTGTCAGTTTTAATAGGTATTCTTAAAGTAGCCAGGAAATAAAATCAGATTGAGAACAGATTCTAGTTACTTGTGTAAAGCAGCCCTTGAAGCAGCTCAGGGACTTGCAGGAAATTAACCTACTGCATATCAAGTGCTAGTCAATAAGTAAAACCTTGGCATTGGTTAAAAATAGCATTTGAAGGAAACAGATTTATTCTACAGCAGAGCATATTAGGCCTCTATCAAGGCCTATTCAGGTCACAAAGTATCTGCTTTTGTTCAAGCCATGGGTTTGCTTCTTGTTGACACAGGCTTCTCAGGATTAGCAGTAATGTGAAAACACACTGTGGGCTCCAACATGCCTCAGAGACATGAGAAATTTTTCTTTACCTGAGAGGGAAAGTATACTAGCAAGTGGTGCTTAGGTCACCAACATACTTATTCTCAACAGCAAGTAGTATAAACCAGAGTTTTCAAACCACCCATATAATTTTAAGCATAAAATTATATAAAGTATTAATTATAAATTAAGTAACCATACTTAATTTATAATTAAGCACCTGAAACTGATCATTCATAGGGAGATAAGAACATATGTAATCAAGTGATTCTTGAAAGGCAAGGCATGCTGGAATTCTGGTAATGTATCAGAAGAATGTCAGAAGACTTAAAAAGTTTTCATGAGTTGAATACTTCTCTCCATATTTGAATAACTTTTCTTAAGGGAACAAAAAAGGCAGTCAAATCCAGTCTTACTCCTAGAAAATACTAACATCCTAATATTTATTTCTATTCTGTTCTTCTGTATAGCATAAGTTGGGACAAATAAAAGTTTTTAAAGCAAGATTTCATATATTTGATTGCCATACACCTCCACACAAAATCAACAGCCCAAGTTATTAATCTGTTAGTCACCAGTGGAAAGAAAGAGCAATCTACAGGCAGACAGATCCAGATGTGGATGACACATCCCTGGAAGTGTTCAAGGTCAGGCTGATATGGGCTCTGAGCAGCCTGGTCTAGTGCAATGTGTCTCTGCCACTTGAGTAACTCTTTGCACTCGTTTTCAACTATGTGTGCAATCTTTATGTTCATCCAGGGATGGCTCAAACAGTTCACTGGGTGCTGGTCTACCAAAACAAAACTTTCAAGAGATGGGAAGTGACTGGAAAAACTGTAAATGGGATCTTTCTTCTCCGATATGAAGTTAAGATACATTATGAGAACATGTAGAAGCTCTATTCCAGTCAATGACCTCACTTATTCCTTTGGCATGAAACAAAGTTAAGTCAAAAGTAAGAAATATGTAGAAGTTTATTTCTAGTTCAAATTTCTTATTGTAAATGAACAGGTAGATTAGATAGTAAAATGGTAGCAAAGAGGCATTGCCTTTTGCCATGTCTTTTTTGGAGCAACTGCTCAGGCCTTTTAATATCATATTGTTTAGGCAGAAAGAAAAAAAAGTTAAGACAATTTCAGAGCAGTATTTGATTTTTTCCCTGCAGAAGTGACAACTCAACATATACATAAGAAAATGGATGAAGTTAAATTTTAAGCAAAATTTTGTGAGAACCTGAATACCAGGCACTGTATTAAAATCTTGTCACTGTTATAAGAGCAGAAATTCCAACAGACACTTGAAACTTGATCCAAAACATACATTCTCATTTGACTACCATTTTAAACATTATTAGTAGTTCAGATACAACCCTCAATGAAAACAATACTGGAGAGATCTTACTCATTTAAAATGTCCTCTAAGTTTGAGATTTCATCACTGCAACATGCTAACACCCAGGTGTTTTTCATTTAAGTCTTACTACCATTCAGCCTTCCCATTCAAACATATTTTCTAAAGAGGCACTGAAAAATAATGCTGTTACACTTATCTTGCTCTGATCAGAGAGCCAATTAGTGTAATTGGATCAATGATGCATTAAGTCGCTTAGTGAAGTCTCATACCACCAAACAATGATTTCAAATCTCAGAGTCCAGCAGTGACAAGTAATACTATTTGAAGAAATAAAGGCAGTGAACTGAGACTGCTGTCAAGAGTCTCAAGCAAATAAGTATTCATCATGGGATTTATGGACAGCTAAGAGATACTGTCTCACCATCTTATAATGCAATGTCCCCCAAAAATCTGCTGAAGTTTACACTACCTAATGAGGCACTCCACAGCTGGAAAACTTGCACTGCTACCTCATTCCAGCAACCAAAATGTCCTGTTTACAAGGCTATTCTACCCATTGTCTACATGTCTGCTGTCAGAATTGGAAAAGCTCACCAAGAGAAGTGAGATCTAACTTCTAGATCCTTAATCTAGACATGTTGCTTGAACATAGGTGGTTTTTTGCTAATTATCACATTGCAAGTGCATATTTTTGTTTCCCTTTTGTGTACTTTTAGTAGCACATCGCTATTTGCTACAGTAACATGATGTGTCAGTAAACTTGTATGCTCCACTGAGATTAGGAAATAAACTGTGAAGGGAGGTGCCAACTAGTGTATCATTCTTCAATCTCAATAATAGTATGAAACATTAAAAAAGTGCCAAAAATTCATGAAACTGACCTACTATAAATTGCAAATGCTGCCACATTTGTTTACACCAGTTTGTAGTCACATCTGCTCTTAGGCGCAAGAGTCCTGTTAATTCATTTGATACATGACAACTAGATGCAGTCTATCCAAGCAGAAAAATGTGGTGTACAAGGAGACTTCAGTTCCAAGTATAGATATATATAGAGAGATAGTTTCTGACTACTGTGAGGCAAGAAGCTTGTCAGCTTTCCAATTCTACATTTTCTAAGTCTCTCCTTTAAAGATCACAACCTTCCAAAACTCTCCTTCCTTTAAAAGGAGGAAACAACTTGTCTATCCTGAAGAAAGAACACTCTTGAAAGAATAAATATTTGACTCTGTAGTGAGCAGGAAAATCAATACAACCACAACTCCCAAAAACACCAGCCTTACAATCAGTAGTCTATATTTGCTCACAAAGCAACAGTTTCTCCCAGTCAGACCCTTTCTGTATTTAACTTCATTTTTAAAAAGCCACTACCTAAAAGTAACTGTGCCTCTAAAAAGTGTAAAACAAAAGTTAGCATATCTAGAGTTTAGAAGGTGGCTGGTTTAATTTCAACTTACTCTATGGCTGGGATCTCTTGGCAGACTAATATTTCTTTCCACAGATCATCTGAGGACAATTAGTACCCTCTTCATGCTTGTAACACAATATAAAGTCTCATGTGTCAGCTATTATACACTAAAAATAACAGAAGAGTATAGTCTAATCAGTATATACCAGCATACTCATTCTGACCTCAAGAACTAATTTAATAGGTCATCACGTGGCCAGGAATTGAAAACTATACTGTGCCAATTCTAACATGAACAAGTTTTGTCACTAGTGAGATCAGAAGCTCAGTTGTCTCGGTGGAGTCTTTTTCTCCTGTGATAGTTATTTCCTCAGCCCTCAAGTTGGTTTCCAAATTCAGAAACCCAAAATAGTGAGTTCAAGCCACATTTCAGAAACACATACTCCCCACACTACCGGTTTAGAAACTCCCTATTGTAAATCAAGGGTGATTTGATCAAGTGTTTGGCCTCTCAATGCTGCATTTAGGGTTCAAATTTCAGTGAACTACAGCACCCATCAAGTGGCACTTACCTCTACTTCCACAGACTGCATTGCTAAATCACATGGTGGTTTTAGTGCTTTTGGTCTTGTTGCATACCAGTAGGTCGTGAGAGCTGCAAAAGCACCGAAGCCCATCAGCGTATTTGTCGGAAGGGTGCGCACATACTGTCGGACATCCCCGAGTTCTGGCATTCGTAGGTATCTAAACAACTCATGTGCTTGCATTTCAGTTCAGTGCAGTTGTTCCAATGCTGGAATCTGTTGGTATGAAAAAAAAAGTTGCACAAAAAAATCTGAAATCCACTTTGATTCACTGTTGCTGTAGGGCACCAGTGTATACTGGCTTTGTCTACTGGCTTCCCACTATCAAAATAACTTGTTCTGCTGCTAGGCAGGCAATATCTTTAGATATGTGTGCTGCAATTAAGTAAACAAGCAATTATTAGTTCATATTCTAGAAAAACAGGTAGAGCTGAGAAGAACGAATTTATTCAGGGTTTTAGTATTGCTTTCAACAGAGACTGCACTCATATTTAAAAAAAAAAAAGGAAGACCTTTTGTTAAAGGAGAGAATTTCACAAATGTAAAATAGTTATTTGTAGAGCAGATGTACTGTAAGATTGTTTAAACAGTTAATCATCAAGCAGGGAAGTCTGGGAAATGAAGGGCAGGGACATATGTTACCTTGCCTACATGTAACAGAACATCCCAGTCCTATAGGAGCATAGCAGGAGCACAATTTTTCCTTTTCCAAGTCCAGTAAAATAAACTCTTTTCTACTTTCCCTTCATACATGCCCAGAAAGATCAGTACAGCAAGCTGCTTTCATAACCAATATCCTCCTATAGCCCCTCCACGGTACTTAGCAAGTTTCCTATTTCTCCCAGCACCATGCCAGTAATTTATCTCTGGTCATAAGGCAGACTAAAGCAGTGGCAAATGAGGCCCAAGGCAGCGGCACGCAGCAATACAATCAAGCACAGGAAGCACATTTGATTTGTCACGTTCACACAGAAGGAAGAGCTGGAAGAGGCTGCTCCCTGCCAGCACTCACTGACACGGATATTCCGCAGCAAGAACCAGCTGCAGAAGAAAGCGGAGTGGCAGCGAGCTCAGCTGGCGCTCTCGGCCCCAGCCAAGGTCTCCCGGGACGCGTGTCACATGGCAAAGCCCCCGGCGATGCCCACTAGGTGAGAGGTGAGCGGCAGCAGCCGGCCCGCGCGGGGCCAATGGCAGCCGGCAGCGCTCACCCCACCGCGCTCAAGGGCGCCCGCGGGCCCCGACACCGCCACGGCCGCCACACACACAGCCACGGCCGGCAACGCTGTCCCGCTCGCTTGAAGAACAAAGAGATGGACTTACTTAGGTCATTTAGGTCCTAGCTGTTTCCTATGGAAAACAGAATTAAACGAAAGTCCTAGAGAATGTCAAAAGAGGTAACTAACAGCTAAAGCATCCTGTGTAAGGAGCCACCGCTGAAGGATGGTGGCATATGAGACTCTGAAACCTCAATGGGCAGAATTACATTTACAAGTTTTAAGAACAACACTACTCAGTTAACATTTTATATTTCTACAGGAAAATCTCTGCTTACAGTCTGACCTTGAAATCTTTACTGTTGCAATCAGTTATTCAGCCAGACAGCAGAAACATGGCCTAGTTCACAAAAAGTCTAACTAGTATTTGGACAAGATTTGCTAGAGACAGCAAAATAGTAATAAAGTTAGTTCAAAGGGCCCATGCTTTCACAATGTTAACAGGACAGGCTGAAGCAAGGTCATGGATGGGGGCAGTGTCAGGACTGGAATCAAGTTCCATCTCTGGAACAGTCCTAGACCCATGGAGTAATCCCCAGCCAGCAAGCACTGCCCTCTCTTCCCCACACTTTTATTTTCTGGCATAATCTTCGGGCACAGGGCTGTATCACCTTGACTGGCAGCACAGGGCCACTACAGAAACGCCTTTTCATTATTTGCACAGTGATATACAGCAGACTATAATCAAAACCCACGACACATCAGACTGTAGTAACAGAAGGTTGAGATGATCTGAATATATAAACAAGCTCATCTTCCATTTTTAAAAAAGGAGTAAGTTATTGACTTAATAGCTAGGATCACCGTGTGGTTACTTTTTATGCACCTAATCATGTTCATTAACATTGCAGGTGCAAAAACTACTTCTTAAGTTTTACTATACACAGCTGAACAGTAAGAATAAAAAAAACCCTCATACACCAACAAAGAAGTCTGGACTTAAAAGTTAATTTCACATATACTTCATCATAGACACCGAGTTATGAAACTAGGTAAGGGGGTCTGTGATTTGTGTAATGGCTAAAAGCAAGTTTAGCTCTTTCCTCAAGCTCCACAATGAGCAGCTTTGACTTTTAAAACTGCTTTCCTGTCTGCATTAGTCATGAAGTGTCCTGCACACACACTATGATTTAGGAATGCAATGTAACTTGAATTACTCAAAAGGCTGTGATGCCTTTAGAGGTAACAAGACTGAAGTAAACATCATCCTTTAATTCACACAACAGTCCCATTATAGTCAAGGATCAGCTATGATTTCAGCCTGCATGAAGAGGTACACACCTCTGCTTTTCATTTCCTTGAACAGCTGTTCCTAGGGAAGCCTGCAACATAAAACTTTTCTTGAGCAGTTATACCACAAGTTATCAGGCATACGATACATTCTGCTGCTTATGATTATATTGAGATATCTTAGTATACCCTCTGCCTCATCCACATAAAAAACAAGGTGAAGACACAGTTTTCTGCAAGACTAAGCAATTCCAAGCTTTAATGCTACCTGTTAAGTCATATGAACTCTTGTCTTCTGCATTTAGGGCAAAGCCGTGTAACCAAGACAATAAATTCACATTCTTAACATATGCATCCAAATATACCCCATCAATAAAAGAGGCTTCAATGCCTTCCAGCCTTCAAGTTATCTCAGTATTTACTTGGCTTACGCTCCAACATCAGACATCCTGGGTTTTTATCATGACCAAGGAGAATGGTTTAGAGCCTTCACACTGAGATACAAAGATCTTCACAGTGGAGCTTGCATCTGGCTTTCAGTTGTTCTCCTCAAGGAACAGTCCTGCTAAGTTTGCTCACTCAAAACAAGTACAAAAAGCCACACTCTTCACAAATTCTAGTCCTGCTATTCCTTCTTGGCAAGCAGTATCTGGAACACAAGGAACAGACTCAAACTAAGTGAGACACAGCTGAAGACCAAAAGGAAGGAGATGCCAAGTGGAAAGTACCAGTCTGTAATACTCAGATTGCTACGTGTAGGGGGGAAAGAGCAGAATTGACATTTGAGGTCAAAAGCACTTCTTTCTCAATGTAATCAGTAAACCTTGGTCTTTTTTCTCAAAGACCAGAGGGAAAGCAGTGTGGGTAATGAGTTAAAACTGCTTCAGAGAAAACTGTCTTGACCACCTCCAGAGAAACAGTTCCCCCAGTGCAGCCCAAAGAGGCACCTCTCTGAACCCACCATATCAATTTGGCTAAGGAGCGCTGTAAGTTTCAGACAAAGCCAGCTCTCTCTGCTCACACACACACACACCCCCTGCCGCACCCAAGACTCATTCTTTACAGCACAGCCAGTATCTCAAGGCAACGACCCAAGTTGGCAGGGCTCTGCCGTTCTTTGCTGCTCCTACTCTCGGCGTACAATGGTCTATTTACAGTGGGCAGCAGTCTGCCTATTGTCTATCCATAGCCAGACATCGTTCGAGTGCAACGGAAGAGAACAGGAGAGCAGCCTCAGCTTCTGTATTGCAAAGAAAACAACCCCAAGAACCAATGGCCTTTCTTTCTCTCTATTCTAATATTTAGATAAACAACACGCTAGCACTGCCATAAAGGCAGGTCCATCACATGGTGTAAAAGAACAGGCTGTGTTATTTCTACAGCCTCTTGCAGGGAGAAGAAATCTACAAGACAAGTTGCCCATCTCTTATTATGAGCAATATAGCACTAAGATGTTTTCATTATGATATGCTGAAACAGGGAACCAGCCACCCACATATCTTGGAGTTGTCCTGACAGCTACCTGCCACTGCAGTCTGTTTTTTTCTTACTCTTACAGGTTACACTGCACAGCTCCCATGGATCTCATTTTTTACTTAAGCCCTACTCCATTCAGCCTTTGAAAGAACAAGTGCAGAATCATGTTATAGCCCCTTTATTATGTATAAAAAACCAGGCAGAACAAATAGCTTTGGCTATTAACCTGAGAAATCCTTTTGTCGGAATAGAATACATAATCCTAATCTCAGAGTGCATTTATAATCACCTTAAATTTGAGTCAGTCCAACCTGTCCTAGATACATGCTCTCTCAACCCTGTCCACACTGGCCAGGCAGTCACAAGGGAGGTGATCTGGCAAGCACCATATTTCTACATTATTTGTGATGCAAATTCTCAGCTAGATCAACTCTTGGCTCAATGACCAAATAGCCATTAGCTCCCAGAAGGAAACACAAGAGCACATCTGGGGAAGAGGGTAGACTACTGTAATACTACACATCAGGCACAAAACTGCATGCAAGTCCTCACAAGATTTTCTGCCTGTCCCACAGTCAGAGGGGAATCTGACTGAGGTCTTGCAAACACCTGCAACATAGCCAAACTAACCAGCAAGCAAATCACAGTCACCTTCAAGATAGAGCAAAGGAGCTTTGGTATTTGAGACCTGAAGGAGAAATCCCAGTTTAAGCCCTGTATAACAAACAGGACAGCAAGATGCCTACTGTGGTGCAGCCTGTCATGTCATACATAACTCCTCAGCCAGAGAAGATTTGTATGAATGAAACAAATACATTGAACTGTCTAATCCACTACTATGACCTCCTCCTCCTCCATGAACTCTGCCTCATCCCCTGGCCCTTCCCCAACTTAAAAAAAATTAATTATCTTACCCAGAAAAAAACTAGCTCACCCAGCCAAACATGAGAGCTATAAACCTTTCTTTTAAAGCAGTAACTGACATATTTACCTTCCTGCAAGAGTAAAGAGGAAAGAACTAGAGAACTGTTAATAAGGAACATACCCCAGGCAGGAAGAACCACTAAGTCCTTAATATTCACACCTGACATCCAACTCCTCTTCAACTCCCAGAACCATGTGGCATCATGGATTGGGTGTAGGTTGCCTCTACTGGTTCAGTTTCTGTTCCTGCATTTGGGGCAAGGCAGAGCTGGAGGGGAACAACTTACAAGCTGGATTCAGACCCATCAGTAAGGCCACAGTGACTTGCTTCATAAACTGCAATCAAATTTAAGGCTTCTGCTGCAGCCTTTAAGGTACACTGAATCTGAAACTGGCGTGTCAAGGTTCTGTTCACATCATCAAGGAAAGTCATAGGCTTGTACTCAGATACTTGGCCTCAGTCCCCTTGCAATCAAGTGGAACTCCACCTGGATTCTTGCCTCTCAGTGATGTCCAGTAAGTAATTTGAGTGCACACTGGTGAGGTCACTAGAGTTTATTCAAGTTCAGGAGTTGAAACACGTGACAAGAAGCTGTTCAATGCCTTTTGTGCAATTGCTGTCCTCCAACATTTGGTAACCCTGTGAATAAAGGGAAATCAACACCTACCTCTAAAACCTTTCAGAGAATGATTAAGTTACCGTCAATCCATGCCTATACATACACAACATGGCACTAAGCAGTATTAGCAGTTTCTCGTCTCCAAAAGCCAGATAAGATGCCTACAAATATTTATTTTTCAGCCTACACTGCTATCTATTAGAAATGCATCCCTGCAACTCTAATTTGCAAGTACATCATGGCACTACTCTGTCAGTCTAGTGTCCTCATTCCAAACACCATTTAGAAGAAAAGCACCCTACAGAACCCAACAGCTTTCTTGTGGTATGATCTACTCAGCTTGAGTAGATCATACCAACTTATTCATTCTACTCCCCCCAGGAAAAGGCTACTATTCAGAAAGCCCAGTACGCAATATCAAGCAAACACATGGTTTAATTGCTTACTTAAGACACTCTGAGAAGGAGTTTCTCACTCATACTTCTGATACCTGAACTGTCACACAAGACAACCTGGGTCAGGCACATTAAGCCCTACTGCGTCACACTAGATAGTGTTTACATCCAGCAGGTTGTTACAAAAAATATAACCCTTAACACTCTTGAGACTGGAAGATCAGCAAGTACCCATGAGAACCAACTGGTTCACTGAGCGACGTCCCAAGACCAGCAGCCCAAAAAACAGCATGACAAACAGAGCAACCTTTTGACCTCAAGTATTAAAGTACGCCTGCATCTACTCTGAATCAGTGATAGTAAGCATTTTCTTCCCGCTTTCCTAGGAAACTACTTAACCGTACCAGCCTATTATTGCAGTCCAACTGCAGAAGCCAGTTCTGGGTTCAAGAACAGTAATTAATAAAAAAAAAATAAAGGGAGAAATTCTCTTCTAGAAATAGGACATCATGCACTTCTGCTATAGTATTTCAATGGTTCAACTACAAAAGCAAAATCCATTTTTCCTCTACATCTCTATAAAATAATGCAAGCTGTTTTCAATCAGTTTTGAGCAAACTACCACACCACTAAGATTCAAATCCTAACCAAAAAAGAAGTATTTTACTATCATAGAATAGTTTGGGTTGAAAAATACCTTAGAGATTATCCAGTTCCAAACTTCCTGCCAGGGACAGGGAATCATACTTTACTCTGTGTAGATGAGTAACTCTCAACGTGAAAGGCAGCAAGAGAACAGCAGCCTTATGCTATCAAGTGTCCTTGTTTCAGGAGTCAGGTGGGATCTGTAGAAATGCAAGGCCCACATCCACAGATAGGGTTCAGCCTACAGCCTGTAAAGGTCAACACTGTACAGCAGAGCTACCCTGAGCCACACAGCATTGCAAACTCCCCCACAAAACCATTCACCAATGAATAAACCATCACCCATCTTACTTGTGAGGATTTCTAGAAGGCTACCACTGGTTATATTTACCACAGTGAAATATTTAACATATCTGAACTCATAATTTAGCATAGCAGGGTAGTAGGATATACCAGGCAGTCTGTTCATTAGACCACCAGAAGCCAAATTTATCAAGCAACGCATCTCTTGGGCCAGAACATCCCTCTCGTCTCTGCTGCACATTCAAAAAATTTCATGCCATTAATTTCCTTCACTCTACCTAATTCCATCAACCACATTATCAAGAAAAACAAAACACAAGAACCTATTATTACCTTCTGTTGTCCACATTAGTAAAAGTGTTGTTTTCTTGGAGGGATTATAAAGAGAAAAGGAACCTTTTACTCTGCAATGGAGAGCAACACACACAAAACAAGGGAACAGGGAAGGTAAAACCCACCTCTGCCACCTCCCAAAAATCCCATTAAGTATTTTGTAGTGAAGCAATGAGACAGGAGAACCAGCTACACAGACTTTGCTCAAGAAATAGGCAAGTCACTTACCCACAAAAGTATTTCAAAGTTGTCTTTCCCTCCATTTTAAATTTCTGGTTTTGTTTTTCTACCAATACTAACCTTGTCCTTGAAGCAAAAGGCTACTTAGGGGTTTCCTTCTCAAAAACTAAATACTTGCTTCCAACCTCATGTTGGCCAAGTTGTAAAACAACATTTACCAAATTTAGAAGCTATCCCTTGTAAATTCATTGTAATCATGCAGTCCTCAGACTAGGCTAAGGCTCTTTGCTCAAGACCTTGAATTGATAACACTACACACAACAGCTTCTTGTAATGACAAGCTTTAGCTCTTTCCCATCAGCCATCTTTCAAACACTTCCCCATCCCAATACAAGCAAGCTACATATCTTTAAACTTTAAAAAGGCAGCAACAGCAAGGGTCCTTGAGGAACTCTATGTATCAATTTTTGCATTATTAATACTGCTGTTGTTGCAAGAGGAAGCGATAGGTATTTTTCAGTAAACTCAATGCCTCCTTATACTCAATTTCTTGATCCAAGAAATCTGATCCAAATCTTCCTCAAGCTGAGGAATCTCAGCTTGTAAATTTGAGAGCACGTTCCAAGGCAAAAAGGCAATAATAAACTCTCCTCATCAGGCTCAGGAGAGTGCATGATTCCCTGTAAGGCAATGTAGATGAAAACAGAAAATTTATTAACATCACACAGATGAGGTCTGTTCTTTCCTATCACATAACCTGACCATCATATCTCGTTTGCTAACCCAAGAGAGGCATATGTTTAGATTATATAGTCCAAGAGGGTGTCCGTAATACTCCAGACAGCTCACAGACATGCCCTTTAGAAATTTTGAAGGCTTCAAGTGTTGCAATTCCTGTTCAACAGGACCAAGAAATGTATGCATCCTAGAACAAAAGCATCGTGTAACCAGGCTAAATCTCTACGCTGTAGCACTGCAAGTCCTACCTAGTAGCAGAGGAGGCCTACAAAGTCAAAGCCACTCAACCTTCCATTTTAGGCCAGTTTGGCTCACGCTGCATATCTCCATACACTCTCCAAACTGCTTTAAAAGAAGAAGAAGCTGCATCAAGTACGTGCTGCATTCATGCCCGAAAGAACAACCCACTTGAAGGCGAAGTCCGGCAGCTAGACGAACGCGAAGCCTCGGGATCAGGAGGCAGCACGAGATCAGGAGCCAGCCCGCTACCTGCTGCTCGGCCCGACCGAGCTGCTCACCCCGCGCCAGGCCGAGCCGGGCTGGAGGGCAGCGCCGGCGCCGAACAATGCCCGGCCAGCCCGAGCTGCCGCAGCGCCGGGGGGAGGCCGGAGACAGACAGCTACTCTTTCCTGAAGGCTTTTGTGTGAAGGGAAGCCGAGCCGGCTCCGGGGGACGCCGATATCACTGCTGGGCGGAAAGGAAAGCCCCGCGGCCCCGCAGAGAGAGCCTACAGGGCTCGGCGGCAGGATGGGACGGGAGCGCCTGGCCCCGCGGTGACAGCGGCCGCGCAGCCCACCCCAGCCCCGCGGCGGCCGCTCCCGCAGGCCCAGCCGCCTCCCTCGGCAGCGTGTCCCTGACGGCCCCGACAGCAGCAGCGCCCCGAACCCCGCTCACCTCCCGGCAGCAGCAGCGACCACGGCTGTACGCGCCTCCCCGGCGCCGCCCTATTTAAGCCGAGCACGGCGGGAGCGGCGTGTGCGTGTGCCGAACCCGCCTCCGCCTCCTCCTCCTCCGTCTCCTCCTCCGTCCCCGCCCCCGCCTCCGCCAGTCCGCGTCGCCCGGCGGGTGCTGGGACTCGGCCTCCTCCGTGTCTGCTTCGCGTGCCTGCCCCTTCCCTTGCCCGTGTCCCTGCCCCCTCCCTTGTCCCTGCCCCTGCCTGCAGTAGCTCGCACAAAGCCGCGAGGAGGGCGGTGGATGTTTCGTGGTGTGCGGGCACAAATGACAGAGATGCACAGGGGGCTGAGGGAAGCACTGGCACTGCTGCCGCTGAACACCTTACAGGTCTGAGGTGACAGCTTGCAAAGGAAGGGCTTTCTTACGGCTTCTGAAAGGACATCTTCGTCCGGTATAAATATGCTAAAAGGACATACATTGCAGTATGAAAGTGTTGGAAGGGGACGACGACCTTGTTGCAATTTGTTGCTTAACTCTGCCAAACTTTTTCTTTTGTGACGTGCTGTGAATTTGAAGGGCATGTTGAGGTGGTTTGGGCTTTATCAGGACCCCTGATAGTTATCACAGAATCATAGAATGGTTTAAGGAAGAAACCTTAATGATAGTCTAGTTCCAATGCTTCTGCCATGGGCAGGGACACCTTTCACTACATCAGGTTGCTCAAAGCCTCATCCAACCTGGCCTTGAGTATTTCCAG
The DNA here is from genome assembly GCF_001522545.3 of Parus major. Classification (NCBI taxonomy): domain Eukaryota; kingdom Metazoa; phylum Chordata; class Aves; order Passeriformes; family Paridae; genus Parus; species Parus major. The sequence goes on from NC_031771.1 coordinate 37,423,151, forward strand.
GGACATGAAATCCACAGCTTCACCAGGAAACCTGTTCTATTGCCTCACAACTCTCACAGCAAAGAATTTCTTGCTCAGATCTAATCTAAACCCACCCTCTTTCATTTTAAAAGCCATAACCTCTTTTCCTATCACTAAATGTCCTTGTAAAAAGTCCTTCTCCAGCTGTCCTGCAGACCCTATACCCTCCCTTCAGATACTGGAAGGCTGCTGTAATGTTTCTCCAGAGCCCTCTCTAGGCTAAGCACCCCCAGGTCCTACAGCCTATCTTCACAGGAGAGGTGCTCCTGATCATCTTCATGGCCCTCCTCGGGACCTGCTTGAGGAGGTCCATGTCCTTCTGCTGGGGACCCCAGAGCTGGATGTAGTATTCCAGATGGTGTCTCATGACAGCAGTGCAGGAACAGAATCCTGTCCCACACCCTTCTGGCCATGTTGGTTTTGATGCAGCCCGGGACACCATTGACTTTCTAGGCTGCAAGTGCACATTTACCAACTCATGTCCAGCCTCTCATCCAGCAACACCCCCAAGTCTTTCTCCCCAGGGCTACATCTCAATCTGTTCTCTGCCCAGCCTGTATTCATGCCGGGGATTGCCCCAACCCAGGTGCAGGACTTTGCACTTGTCCTTGCTGAGCTCTATGAGTTTCATGGTTCCACTTCTCAAGTCTGTCCAGGCCCCTCTGGATGGCAGTTAAGTTACCTCAAATGGTTTTGGTTTGGCTGTGTGCTGCATCAGTCCATTAGACCTGTAAATCATCAACTCACATGTCAAAGTCCCACTGTGTTGCACATTCTGCATTGCCATAATTTCCCTGTGTTTCTCGGGTATTATTTATTTTAAGTGTGTGTTTGGGTGTTAAGGCTGTACACTTTCATACACACACACACACACACACACACACACACACATATATATAGTATTCTATAAATTACTAGAGGTACTTTTATTTTACATAAAGGCAACTACTGTCTCCTAATGCTTCAGTTTATACCAGAGTATATCAGGCAAAGTATTTCCTACAGAAAGTGATTAAAGAAAGAAAGAAGTCTATATTCACTTTTTAGCACAAAGGAAGAGAGCAATTGTGAAGCTGTTGGTCCCTATATAACTGCAGCTGGGTTCACACTGTGGAGTGGCTCAGAAATGCAACATAAATTCCTTTCTCAGGAAAGGAATTGGAAGCATATAATCCAGGAGTACGTCTCACTGACTGCTGCTGCTAATGGGCAGAGTCTCTAGCACCACACTAAAGCTACTTGAGTAAAGCCCCGGAGTACAAGAAGCATGGACATCAGCAGCTCTGCCATAGGTGGGCTGTCCTGCTTCACTCCTATTGCACCACACTTTGTGCTCATGTAGACACAGCCAGACTCTGACAAATGTTTTTGCATTTTGTCCTGGATTTTGGATGAAAGAAACAAGTGAGGTAGAATTGCATACACCATCTCAGGTACTGATGATTTCCTGCTTTGTCCTGTACGTATTTATGTTCCATCTGCCAAAACACCAACACTTATTATTATTTAATCTACTATGCTAATTAATCCTTTATTAGCACATATTTTTCCACATCTGGGCTTCTAAAGGCCATAAACCACATTTTAGTGGTTTCTCCAAGAACTTCAGTGAATTATTTTTCTCTTGTCTTTCACTGGAAAGAGAGTCTTAAAAAAATCTGTCTCTCTATGTCTCATACCTTTTCACTAATTCTGTCTGCAACATGAAATTGCCAAAGTCCCAGCTACACAATATTTAAATAGGTATTTCAGTAGTGCCAGGTATCACTCCTCTGATCCTCACTGATGCCCACCACATTATACATCCAGGGACTACATTACTCTTTGACTTTTTGCCATCTGATCAGAAAAGATAGGGACCCAGTCTCAACCAAACTGTGTAGGGAAACATACACAGGCAACACAGAAGTAGGAGTATAAACAAAATCTACAGTGATAATATTGGACTGTCTTACACAGGGAAACAAAGAAACCTGTTGTTCCTTTGGATCAGGATGGGTCTAGGACTCTTCACCAGCTACATACACATTTTAACTATATTTGAGGTTTCACCAACTCTTTATTGGTGTACAGGGCAAACAGACTCAGTTTTTTCTAATGAAAACTCTTCATTAAGGAAATCTGCTCATTAAGTACATCAGATAAACCAAATAAGTAAATAAAGATGCAAAAAGGAGATTCTGGCTTTCCTATTTAAAGAGAGTTCCCTGTATTCCAGTCTGTGTCCACAGCCTCTTGTCCTTCCATCAAGAAGGGTCTGCCTCCATCTTTCCCTGCAAAATAGGTATTTACACACCAGCAAGATCCTTCCCCAGCCCCAAGTTTTCCCTTTTTAAGGCTTAGCACCACGTCGTATGACAAAAACTCCGGTGTCTTTAGCATATTCGTGGCCCTTCACTGGACTCTTTCCAGTATGCCCACGTCTCTTTTGTATGGAGGTGACCCAAGTGGACATAGTGCTCCAGCTGTGGCCTCCGCAGTGCTGCGTAGAGGGATATGATCATCTCTGCTTGACTGCATGTGGGGATGGACCACTCTTGAGCTTGGAGAAGGTGATCCTTAAAAAATCAATCCGTTTTCTTGGACTCCTCCTCTCTCCAGGACCATGATGTTAACAGGGCAATTATCCCGTAAAGGGATTACCCAAAACAAAGGATTTCCATTTCAGCGTATGAACATTATAGAATTTTCAGCTTGGTATTTTCTTTTCCCTGTAATATTGATATCAGAGAACTGTTCTTATATATATGCACTGGTTGTCATTGCTGTTTTCTTTTTATTTAATTGTGCTCTTTTTCTTTACAGGATATGCACATCACTCTACTGAATTGGGTAATCCTAAGTGTATCATCTCAGAACCATCCCAAGTGTCTCATTTTTACACAAAACAGACTGTTTAGCCTTCTACCATATTGTATCTTCATCTGCTAACACTTGTGTGCAATCTCAGTAGAAGAAAAACAAAGAAATCTTATCTAAATAAGCACTTCAAAATGTCTAACACATATAGCAGTTAAAACCCATGAGCTATTGGGTCCATGGAACAGGAATAGTTACTTATGTCTTGACAAACCTCTTGCTAGTGAAAAATGGAATGATGTTAATTTTGCATTTGTACATTTCATACACTTGACAAATGGAATGTCAGCACTGACAGGAAATGCCAGAGAGCAGGAAGGAGGGGTGGGGTCCCTCCATAGTTGGGAACCAGCAGGATTTGAGGACAACTCCAGCAGAAGCCATGCTTTTCCCCAGAAGCTCTGCTGTCCCCCAAGTCTCCCACACAGGTGCTACCAAGTGGTTTAACCAACAGCCTTGGGCAATTTGTAGTGACAGGTCCATGTGGAGGCCCAGTGGGGAACAGCCGGAGCCAGCACTAGGACGGAGGACAAAGCTAGGACATACATCTCTTCCCTTGACCTACCGGCCACTCTTCTTTTGATGCAGCCCAGGATGTGGTCAGCTTCCTGGGCTGCAAGTGAACATATTCCTGCCACATATCAAAAGACAGTGGTTGCATGGGGACCTAAGTCTGAGGTTATATGACAGTTACATAATGGTTGGATTTAACATCAGAGGTCTTTTCCAAACTAAATAGATTCCATGATTCTATGACAACCAGAGCTGGGATTAAAGGGTGGTGTGTGAAAAAGATATTAGAATAAGATATTGCAGGCTTGCAACAGATGAACTGGTTTGTTGAGGACAGCTGAATTTGGTTATCTCTATGCCTTTTTTTTCCCCTGATCTATGTCATCATCATACAAGTGCATTTTCACCCAAGAAAAACACATCATATTAGGCACTGCAGCAAATATCCCAAAGGTAAGAGAGGCCCAGAAGTAGGAAACCTATTGTCGTAGGTCAGAGATGAAAAAATATATGTATGGGAATTCCTGCAGACTACACTCATCTGCCTACCTTTCACACGGATGAAAACAAATTCAGACAAGCTGAGTTAATGAATGAACTGTACTGGCAGGGCTCTAGATAAAGGTCTGCAAAGAGCCAGTCCAAAGCTTGTTTCAGTCACCCTCAGTATGTTGCCTTAAATAGTTCTTCAACTTAGAAAGACAGAAGAAAGGAAGTCATGAGAGAATTGAGTCCCATAAAATACAGGTCTTCTGAACATTGATTGAGATACCTAACCAGGAAAATAAAATGTTTACAAAATCCTCTGTATAAAGGCACAAATAAAAAAACTGTGACATTTCTATGGCACACCAGAAAGGAGGCATGATATATGTATACATACAGATACATACATACAAAAACGTATCTAGAGAGATTTTTCAGAAAAAAATAAAGGAAAGAAACTAGAAAGCAAATTTAAATATCAATTCCATGTTTTTAAGCATGTAATGACTTTGTTGTGTTTTGAGGATTTTGTGGGGTTTTTTTTAAATACAGGAAGGATTTTTCAGCAATGTTTACTACTCCTTCCACTTTCTATAACTGTCTCTGTTTATCAAATATTTCTCCTTCTCTTGCTCCCTATCCCCTATAAGATAAATGGTTATAATCTTATGGTTTGGGATCTTCTGAGGAACTTCTGAATGAACTGGAAAATGTCTCTGTTGAGTTCACACTCAGCACACAGGAACTGCCCTCCGCACAGCATTAAGGTGTCAGTTTGAATCCCAGAAGATATGAAAGAGGAGTCCTATGGAAACAGTATTCTGTCCAGTAAAAAACAAGACAATCTGGTCATAATTGATTCAGCTTGCTTATGTCAGGCTAACAAAAATGTTATTTCCTCAAATGACAAGGTGCCTATGTAATGACACAGGACTGGAAAAGTCAGCTTAAAACAGCAATAGACTAAATTGTGCCAGTTCATTTACCACCAGTCCTTCTTTCTCTGAACTTTGGTTCACAGGCTATATTTACACCCCTTTCCTCCTCTAAGATGTACACGTATGCAAGTTTACTAGCAAGTTTACTACTTATTTCATCAAAATTACCGACATAAAGCTTTTCAAATTTGAAAGTTATTTAAGTGCAACTACAAATATAAAAAGAATGTTCTGCTGGTTGCTTATGCCAATGCAATATGAACAAGCCAACTTGTTGACTTTTTCTGTTGTAAAAATTTTCCCCAATCACTATTCCGCTGTATGTCAATCTTTTTGAGGGTTAGAGGCATCACACAAAAGAGATAAAGTTTATGTTCTTTATTTCTAACAACTACTTGAGAACAGATGCTGAAATGTATAAAGCTATATTGCTGAAATACATGAACCAACAATAATGTTCCATCTACTTAACTGAATATCAAGTAAAATATTACACAGAAATAATCAGAGCAAGAAAGCTCAGAAGTTAAATATTTATTATGTTTAGACTCCAACCAAGAAACAAAGTCATGAAAAAAGTAAAATACTATCTCTTCTGCTGAACCATATCGTGATCACAGTCTTTTCTGACTGACAAAAGGAGTAAGTTGCTCTATTCAGTTGAATTTACTTTATTGAATTTTTAAAATTAATTTAGTTCAGTTTGGCAGATGTTTAACACAAAACAAAACAGGAGAACCCCTATACACAGGAGATAGTGCCAGACTACAGTATATTGAACATGTCTCATCAGCAATGACCTCTAAATGCACAGCATGTTCTCACATTCTTCACATACCCACACCTCCTTGCAACTATTTCTAATGAGAATTGATGCACAAGCCAAGTTCAGCCCCAGGAGCAGTCCAGATGTCATGGCAAGGAACATCTCCTTTTCAAGGATATCTCAATATGACTGTGCTCACCTTTCCAAGCTGTCAGCTAAAAAGTATGTTTCACCATTGCCAGGATTCATTTGGGCTCCTCCAACTCAGTGCTAGTGCCTACAGGAACCAGAAAGGGAAAACAGAAAGAATTAATGAGCACCAAGCTTTCTCCCAATGCCAAATAACTTGTACACAGTGATTCTGAGGCTCTGATTTTAAATTAGTGCCTAGCATTTAAAAGCCTCTTATTTCTTACAAAACACATCTGCAGACTGAAACATGTACATTAATCCTGTCCCTTGCATTTTCATATAACACTTATGTCACAATACTTGAACCATGTGTGTAAACAGAGCTCTGCTTTTGAAAAGTTTGCCCCACATCTCATCTGCCCTAGGCCATCAAATGCCAAACAAATCAAGTTTTCAGATGCCAGACGAAAACAATGGACAAGCAGGCATTGGAAGTTATCAGCTGCCTGCCTTAAATAAATGGAGAGGATCCCCAGGAGCCACCCCTGTAGGCACCAACACATGCCAGATCACAGGCTTCTGGAAAAAACTTGCAGTTCCCAGGTGTGGCAAGCCCATTCCAGTGCTTAGCTTCTGTGAGAACAAGGGACTAAGTGCAGGGAGCTCAGATTGGCAGCTGGAGTAGCTCAGGTATTAGTTAATGCTCCTTCTTACCTATAAAACTGAGGTTGCATGCTCCTTCCTGCTTCAGTGCAAAGCACTGACAGGGAGAGAGATAGAGCCAATTCACAAGTTAATGTTGTGGTGATGAAGAGTCCTGGGAATACTTTTAATAAAAGGCTTGAAGGATATTGATAAGATCATCATACAGCCCATGGAAGTATTCCACAGCAAGGTAAATCAGTAAACTACATCTTCATTTGGGATAAAAGCTAATCTAGGGATTAACTGAACAGCCTGTCAAGGCCCTTCATCATTAATCAGCTGCATTGTCTCTGAAAGTGTGTGGAAACAATTCCACCCTGCTTCCTTCACTGCAATGGGGTGATTCAGAGTTGCTGCACAGGAGAAAAATAGGTCTGGCTTGTGAATAAAAAATGTGCCTACACAAACTTGTGTTTATGGGAAATAGACATGAAAAACAGGTTAAATATGCCTCTCTTTGGTAAAACATTGATTACAAGATGAAAATAAGCATTTTTTGGCCACGTTGATATTATAAGGAGCCACTATTAATCAAGTTATCTGTTAGTGCACGTATCCAGTTGTCTACAGAAAATAGGTACCAGGTATTGTCACTGTTTCCCTGCAGGTGAGTGCTGGCTAGCATGAGCTGCCATTATGCACGGACCCAAGAAACTTTTACAGCTGGGACACCAAGTATTTGTTGGAAATGAAGCTTCCCTATTCCATTCCTGAACAGCATGAGTTGTTTCAGGCCATCACTTCTGGTTCCCCAGCACATCCCACTTAAAATTACTCCAATTACCTACTGGAGAGATCTCACTTTATCATATCCTTGATCTGTCCTTGTTCCAGCCATGGCCTGCCATCCATGCTACCCTCCATTGCCTCATGTAACACCACAGCCCAGCTGCAGCAGAGTTTGTTTCAAATTTTGTTTTCTTATATTTTAAGAAGCAGAACTCCTTGGGAGATGAGAAGGAATTTTTTTCTCTTTGGAAATATATCTTTTATTATGCATCCTGATAATGAAATTCCCATTTCTTTATATGGAGATGGCCCTGTAGTTGACTACTACTTTTTGTAACAAACCACCGAATAGTACTAAAAATTATTATTTGAAGTGCTTTCCTTTATTTTTACATAACATTCATGTACACCTATATACTGGTATTTTAGAAAACTGATTTTTCAAAATTGCTGTCTAGAAATATCTATCAGCAACAAAAATTTACTAGATAGAAAATCTGCAAACTTTATCTGTCTCAAAAATTAATACATCGTTTCTACCTTATATTTTCTTCTATGAAACAGTGACAGAACCTACTGCAAGGTTGTTTAACCTCTGTGTGATAATGCAAATTTTATCTGACTAGGTCTCATGTGTATTTCTGAGCCTTGAATCACTACCGCCTGAATGCTGATATACAGGCAGAAAACCCAGCTGTTGGGTCACTATTTAGACAATGACTCTTTTTCTCCACAAGGCAAAGACAGATGCATGAGAACTGTAAACAGAGTTAGAAGCTAAGAAGTTAATAGGTGAATATGATAGGTGAAAAGTGCAAAGATTTTAAGTTAAGACTTAAAGCTTAATTTTAAATAAAAATAAAAATTAATTTTAAATAATTTTAAATAAAAATTAAGTTGGTGTAGCCAAACTTTAGATTAGCTAAACTAAAGGCAATTATTTTACTTCACTGCAAGTTTTTTAAACATTTTACCATTTCTTTTCCTATTTGATCCTCCATTCGTTATTTGTTTTTTTTGAAGTTAATTAGTATTACAAAGATGCTTAAAGAGAAAACATGCACTCAATCATTTTGAAGGAGCAGTTTTAACCTGGGCTCCCTGCAGCAGCAGCCAGCAGTGCCTGGTGTATCCGGCCGTGGTAATGGCAGTGCCAGCAGGCAGGAGCAGTGCTGGCAGTGTGTGAGGCCTGGGGCTCTTGTCCCACTCACAAGCATTTCACGTGCTCCAAACCAGACTGTTCTGCCAAGCTGCTTCACTGCCCTCCTGAGCTCTGCTTGCTTCTTCCCAGAGAGGTCAGTGCTTGCTCTTGCTGGCTGGCACAGGCTGCTTTTGTAAAAAAAGGGCAACAGGTGGCAAGGCTCATCCCAAGGTCATGGAGAAGCCTGTGCCTTCCAGCTGCCCAGGAAGGAAAACAGCCTTCACATTCCCAGTTCACCTGCATGGCAGCAGGTACTGTTGTAGTTACACATGCAGTTTCCATTACATAAGCATTTGCTGACAGAACTTTAAAATCCCCACACGTTTTGGGCAGTTTGGTTTTTTTAATTTTAATTTCCTGATGTGCCTATGGAGAATGATGACCCAGGGATATTAGTTTTGAGCACTGAATGCATTAAAAAAAAAACAACCAACAAAACCCAAAGTAAGATTAAAACACAATGGTAGATGAAATTACTAAGGGTTGATACATATGATTTGGCACAAATCACTGAAGATTGCAACAGTTATCAGTTTGGCTTGACAGAGTTAATGAAAAGCTGCAAATTATATCATAAACCCATACAAGGAAGCCTTTGCTTACTTGTTTTTGTTCTTAGGTTGTTAACTGCATGCCTACAAAGTTAAATGCAGCCCAGGATGTCCTAGAGTGAAAGCAAAAAATCCAGAATTCCTTAGCAAATCTCAAATGTGATAAAAAGTTCCATATTCCATAATTCCCTTCGGCTTTTGACATTAAAAGAATTAGGAAAGAATAGGCTCTTTCCCATTCCAAGAGGGTAAATGCAAGCTGCCCTCTGCTCTCTTTGGCTAACACAGCTGAACCAGCAACATAAAACAGAGGTAACTTTTCAATAACAATTTACAGATTAGCTGGTAACAAATTAGAGAAATTAGAAATTTAAAATAAACTGTTAACAAAAAAAAACCCAACAAAACAAAACAAACTAAAAATATTTCCAATAGCTAATAACCTTTCCTGAAAGTGGGATCATATTTTCACCTTCATGGCAAGTGCTTTATTGTCCATAATGTCACTACTCTGCCTGCAGCTAGCCTGTGGCCTACTTGGACAAGGCTGCAGGGTGCATGGTCCCCATATTCTATACTCCCTTCAGAAAGAAAACAAAGAAAGCAATATTACACCGGGTGTGTTCAGTAGCATGTGCTTCCTAGTAAGCAAAGACCAGTCTTGGATTGTTGATGGTAATTGATGAAGCTGAAAGTAGCTTTTAGTTTTGTAAAAAAGCAGTTTCATTCAGTTTCCTTCAATACACTCAATATTCTCATTTTTGCCTTCAGATGCTTGTTGAATGCAACTTTGTCTCAACTGTTATCTACCCCACTAAGCACAGAAAAACAACTTTCAAAACTCACACTATAAACCCTAGAGCAGCCACAGTCCCAAATTACGCTGAGTTATCAGAGATCTTGCTTTCACAGGGATGAAAGGACCTTCATCATATTCCCAGAAAGCAGCAGAGGGCATGGCTTTGCCCCATGCAGAAGGAGTTATCCCTCCCACGAGAGCATGGTCTGAGCTTGCCTGGAATGCCATGATGGTATGTTGGTGTCCAGCTGGGTGGTGCAATCCTTCAGAACACAGAGTGAAAGCTATATAATTCTAAACTTCAGGAAAAGCTACCCAGCTGAAGCACATCAACAGATGTTTCCTGACATGTCATCACCTATGTAGCATATGGTGGTGAACCACAGGAACATTTCTGACAGCTTAATTCAATAAGAATTGTGAAACAGAAATACAAAGGGAGCAGGAAGAATGCAGAGATCGTCTTCAACATTTTTTCAACCAGTCCAAATGGGCCATATACAGTAATGTCTCCTCATTATCACTATAGTAACTAATAAGGCAGCACTGAATTTTTTGAAGTCCTTTAGCGTTATTACATGCGCACATGAACACTGTGGTCAGCTAATAACCTTATTTAACTTCTTCTGGAGCTGATGAAAATCTTTCAGCAGAATCTAGATTAGGATATTAATTATACAGAGTGTACTGCCTAGAAGATCTATTGATGCTTAGTGAGCTTTTATCTATAGTAAAATGGCACTGGTTTTCCACAGTTTTATTTACCCTTGGTACAGTCAGATTTTAAATACACATATAATTTAGAAATTTGTATGTCTTGCAGTGCAAGTTCTGTAGCAAGTAGAAAATTCCCTTGAGCCTCCACAAAGGATTCCCAAAGAGTATTACAGTCCCAATGCAAATGGCTTTGACCAAAGTGTCTCTGAAAATTTAAAAATTTTAAGTATCTAAACACTTCATGCTATCAAAAGTATTTCTGAAGAAAGAGCCTTTACTGAGCTTTTCCACTGATACAGCATGTTGCATGTTGACAGAGCAGCAGCACCCTCCCACCAAGCAGGGCCTTTACTGCAGGACATGAAAATATGAGGGCCTCCTCAACAAATTTGAGTTGTGTAGATGCACAACCACAGATTCTGGAAAAAGAGCAATCTAAATTTGCAGAAGCAGAACTCAAGGTATCTTTTTTTGGAGGCAATGTTTTTTTTAGTCTTTTGAGACAAGAACTGTAAAAGTATCCTTATCCTCTTATCCTTAAGAAATAAAAACATGAAACAAATTCAAAGTGGAAGGTCAAAGGTACTGTTTTCATTAGTGAGAATCTACTAGTATCTTTCAGATAATACTCCAGTTTAAAGATTTATGTGATTTTTTTTTGTGTGTCAAAATTCTTTCAAATAACTCCCATTTCAATAGAAACAAGTTACCATTGATGCTGAGGGACTCTCAGCCCTACTTCCACTGAAATCTAGGACAAGATTCCCCTGGCTTTTCACATGGTATAGTCTGGTAAAAAGAAGGTCATCACCAATTTGCCTAATATTTCCTCTTTAAATCAGCAACTCCAGATTCAGACCTAAATCCCTACTAAAAGAAAACGTAAAAAGAGCTCACTCTTCCTCAGTCATTCTTGCTCAACTCAGTGTACACTTGCTTTTTCAGTAACCTCCTGGCATAAAAGTGTTTCAGCTTCTCAGTTATGGGAAGTGTGAAGGTTCTATTTAAAAACCTTGTATTAGGACCTGGGTTTTTTTTTGCTTGATAAGCAGGAAGAGGATCAAGGGTGAGAATATGTGATCAGTGGGAAGAACCAAAGGGATTTGACCTCTGAAAAATTCCCCTTTCTTCCCCAGGAGCCACATACATGTCCTGCTTCCTTCCATGCAGAAAAACTGATTCTTTTCCAAAGCAAGCAAAAAAAAAAAAAAGGATTTTTTATTTCAATCCTTTAGGCCACGGAAAAGCACTTGCCTGGGGACATTAGTCAGGATTAGTTATTCTCTTTCCACTTCACAAGTATCAGAAAAACTCATATGCTTTGTTTCAGGATGGTTATGAAACATTCATTTTCAACATGATGTGATTTTGTAGACTTTCAGTTTTCTTTATCTGTTTTATTCATACACAGTTTGTGTGCTTACAGTTGAAGTAGACTTATTCAGAAAACTACATGTATATCATGATATTAGACTTGCTACAAATTTCACAGGCTACAAGAATACTTGGGTTAAGTGGAAAGAAAAAGAATTGTTCAGCCAATATCCACGTTTGTCAAGGGACCAACAAAACGGGAAATAGTCTCATTTATATGTACAGCATCTGAAAATACCTAGTGAGAGTGAAATTCAAAAAGATTATGGAGAGATGACTAATCAAAAGATCTCTGCCCAATGAGAAGCATGCAATTCACATGTTACCTTGAGTGAATGGGCTTGCAGATAAGTACAGGATGTAGTAAGTATTCACTAACTAAAGCACCAGGCATACAATGTTATATCCATCTTAAATTTCAGCAGACTAATTGTCCTGATAATACTGACAGTGCTTTCTAGGTAAAATCAATAGCAACAGCAAAATCTTTGGGTCATGGTTAGGAAGAAGAAATCATCAGGGCAAGCCTGTTACTTGACAAAAATTTGTTTTAATACCTTAATCATTACTTCCAAATGTATTTGTTCAGTTGCAAATCTCTGGATTGACAGTCTGCATGCTGTTGTCACACCATGAACTCATTTTCTTTTCCTCCACTACACTGCTACCCCAGCACAGTTATTCCACAAGTCCCACACCAGGACAACAGGTCACTCTAGGCATCAAAAATTATTTTAAAGGATTAGAAATGAACAGTTTTACACAGGCTGTGTATCATGTTGGTAGATTGTGGACCAAGTTGAAAGATGCAGTGTTTAAAACAACATTTATTTGAGGCTCCTGTTGGGAACCCTCATATGTAACCAGTAACAGGGTTGAGCTGACACATACACTGTTAGGTAATCCAAACCCCAGGCTGAAATAAAAGAGCAAGCCAGCGAGGACTTCTGAAACCAGTATCACTGGGTTACTTAGAACCATCCATACATTTTGTTTCTCTCTCTCTCCAGAAAGCTACAATCACATCTGGACTGGGAATCAGCCCCAATTTGGTTTTCAGAAGCATGACTGTGAGACACACAAATCAGGAATTAAAACCTTCATGAGCAGCTGATGGGTTAAGCATGGCTGCAAGTAAAGAAAACCAAGCTAGAGGAAAATCATCATTCTCATGATGAAGCCTCCACCCCATGCCTTGGGTGCAAAACCCTGGTGCAATGTAATCTTCCAGAACCTTTTCCTTCAGTTCACCCGGGCCCTGCAGGCAGCTCATGTGCATCTTCATATAGTACAATATAATGGAAGCATAGGTACAAACGAGTAAACACCACTCAAATGATTAAGTGCTCCAGAAACATCTCCACACTTGTGCTCTCAGGGGTACAAGATATTTAGATAATTCACAAGATTAGCCTGGAGCTGACACTCTACTTAGACAAATGAGTCCAAATGGCTTTGAATAGCTCATTATCTGTCATAGTTGCATAGAGCAAGCAAAACCTGAGAAGTGCAACAAATGCAGCTCCCTCTCTGCAGTCTCTAGGAGTTAGAGAGGCTCAGCCTTCAGTGGACATTAATCTCATTGTTACAGAAGAAAACAGTGCAGTGCAGCTCTCCATACAGTACCTGTGCCCCAGTCTGTGCTTTAGCTTTATTCCCTTCCATTATAGAAGATCCAAAACTCCTCATAGCAGGTTGCACAAAACTTAGCTTGGATCATTTTCAAGGTAACAACAGCAGCAACAGAAGGAACACCTTGAGTTCCAAGCCAGTGCCACTGCACAGCCATAGAGGGTTGCTCATTATGTTTTGTGGCCATTAGAAGATGAGAAGTTGGCTACCCTACTGTCTTGCAGGAAGGGAAAAGCAGAAGTGTTTCTAATTCCAGGGAATTCTTCCAACTTTGTCTGCCTTCTGCAGCATCCCACACTGTGCAGTGACTTCAGGAGTAGTCAAATGCCAAATATTGTGTGTCAATACATTTGACTTCTCCACAATCCCTTCAAGAATGCACACCATTTTCTCCTTTAAAAGCTTGCAAGCTTCATTTATGTGAAGACAGACTAAACTTCTCCTTTAACCTTAAAGTTCTAGAAGAAATTGAGATCAATAATTGCTCTTTATGAGATGAGCCCAAAGCAAAGCTTAATCATCTCCAGGCTTCCAAAGACATATGCAATCACACTGAGCCTTTGTTGTAACAGGCTACTCTTCTCCAGCCTCCAACAATACACAGCAACTTAATTTTGAAACCTCACACAAGTGCACTGCACTGCTTGCACCCATCACCTATTGAAAGACCAAGTATCTGAGTGTTACTTTGGTGGAAGTGCTGTAATAGTAGCTTACCTGAATATTTTTATTTTGCTACCTTGTGCTTCTCACATCTCCAGTGAAATGTCATGTTCATTTGCACATCCAAAACCAGCATCAACTTCCCTTACATAATGCAAGGCTCAACAACCCTGGACTCACAAAGATTGCTGGCAAGCTTCCTTATTTCTTTTCAAGTCCCCTACCATTTTCCAGAAGTTGCACTTCCATTTTCATTAGGAGATAACTAGTACAAAGCATCGACAGATAGGTTGATGGATGAGTTCTGAGTACAATATTGATACCTGTATTTCAAACATCTAGTCTTTTACCATCAGAGCTGTTTACAAGCATCAGTAATAAGCCCTCAACAAGACAGGAGTGGGTAACACAGTGCTAGGCTGGACCTGAACACAGATGGTCCCAGACATTTCTGACTGATAAGAAGGGCTGATCTAGTAATGTTATATTTAAGCAAACCATCAACAGTCTTAACAGTTATTTAGGACCTCCTTTCCATGGTAGGTCAAAATGCAAGCCTGGATTTTGTTACAAAGTCTTTATCACTTTAAACAAAACAGGCAAAAGTTTCCAGTGCACAGGAAGGGCACTTGAGCCTTGGGTGAGGTGGATAAAATATAAAGCAAGACTGATTTTTCGGCACTTCAACAGTGGCAGAGAGCTTGATCATTCCCCACTGAGGTACATACCACTGCAAATGGATAACAAGAGAGAATAACCACAACAAGATGGAAAGAAATGTTTTAAGATCTGTAACATAGCCCAGCACATACAATTGGTCAGGCCACAACAGGAGAGGAGCACAACAGTGAAGACAGTCATAACTACATCTCTAAGCAAGCCATTGGTCTTCATAGGTAGTAAGCACAACTCTGACTTACCTTCTCACATAGTACACAGTAGTCTGTCTCTTACCTTATGACTAGCTCAGCTAGGAGCAAAAACTCCCTTACTACCCAAAAAACATGTTAGCTACAGTAATATCTTGAAAGAAGGTATTCAAATAGCTCCTGCTTCCTTGGATTTGTCCTCTTATTCAGTGTGGATTGCTAATTCTTCATTAGTATGGTTATCCACTCACATCTACACTGCACAGGTGTGGTGTCTACAGACAGCAGAGTTGGGAACTTGCGAAGTAATTTAAAGATGAGGGATGGGCTGGAAATTATTTTCTGTTTATAACTGCAGACTCTCTGATAAGTACATATGTCTTGCTTCCTTTCTCCTTAACAAAGGTGCACATGGTGGTAGGAGCTCCACCAGCCCATGACTCCACACCATTATATGCAAAAAGCAGCTCTCTCCTATTTCTGCACTACAGATAACTGCCATCAAAGCCAGATCATTTTCCACATTAATCCAACAACTTTTACCAAAGTGGTAAAAAAACTAATCCCTTGGTACCTGCCCTCACTTCTGGGTTAAAACCTACCCTAGGGTCAGTTCAAGGATTCTATATGTTAATAAGTTGAGAAGGGAAAGTTCTTAGGGTTAATTTGTTTCCAAGCTATTTCCCGCTTTTCCTGTCTGAAGAGAGGAATTTAGCACTGAAAAGTTCACTTAGAGAGCTGACACCTCTTCAGAAAGGATGGAGCAGCTGAGTTATGAACTCACCACCTCTCTCTGCAGTGATGTTTTATAGCTTTGCTGCTTTATGACCATGCTGCTGGGAAGCACTTTATACCAGAACAGTCTGATACAGTGAGTGCTTGAGCCACACATTCATCCATTCTCCCTATGAAAGTCCAAGAAAAATAGTATTTACTCAGGTTTATACATGCACTGGCATATTTGTTCAAGGAGGTGTTAAAGAAACAAGAAATCCTGAGCAGTCCTCTGTTGACACAAAGATATCCTAATACTGCAGCTGCCTTTAAGGAGGAACTCCTTTTGCTTCAGGGAGCTCTTGTGGTGCAAGCTGGGGGGAATCAGAGGTCTGACTGGATTAAGTGGTGCTACTGCAATCCTGAGCCCAAGCCACCCTGCCTGTGCTTCAAGCACTCTGATAAGCACAGTTAATTTACATGAGTGGGGGAGGAAGGGAGAAAATTTCCAATATCATCAGGGAAGAACAAACAGAGTAAGAAGCAAAAAACACCTATGAGCTACAGTAAGGTTAGAAAAGTTTGGACACATCTGGAAAACAATTGCACAGACTCTCTTTCTTAAAGTATTGATTATAGTTTTGAAACAGAAACAGAAATAACACCAGATACAGAAATCAGCAATTTGGGAGATAGGGTAGTACTTGACCCTTGCATAAATCTAGGCTATAAAACTTGGTGCTGACTTAAATATTATTTGTTCTAAATGTGTAGTTTGGCCAATGGTCAGATAGAAGCAGAGAAATAGCCTGGCTTTTCCCTGAGTCCCGCCATGCTTGTGAACACAAACCACCTGACTGTGGAGTTTGCACAGATTTTTCCAGTCCAGCTCTTTGTCAACAGAGAGCTTTTTGCTCCCTTGCTCCAAGGTGCTGTGATTGATCAGTGATCATAAATACTGTTTCTATGCCAAGGGCTCCCTATTCCAGTCTCCTCTCTTGCTAAGTATTCCCTCTTCCTTGTCATTAATCCCAAGGCATAGACTTCCTCTCTCCTGGCAGTAGTTTTCTTGCTCTTCCTCAGAAATGGCAGCTAGCTCACCCCAGCACATACCCCAGCCTTCCTTCCACACCCAACTCTTCTAACAGGCACAGCATCAGCATGGTCAACACTCCCCAGCCTCAAGAAGACAACCCACAAACTTGGCATCCCACTTTTTTCCCCTGTTCTAAGCAGAAGTCCAAACATAGAGAGGCGAGGAGTAACACCCAAAAAAATGACCCCTAGTTCCTTTCCCACTCCAGATCAGCACAGAGGTACAACACAGGAGTATCTGTGGGACTAACTTCCAGAGACAGATCAGCAACAGCCACTTCCAGGAAAGCCACCTGCTTCCACTGCATGGTGCAATGGATCATCAGCCTCTTACGCATGTGATGCAGTCAGAGAGAAGAGGAAGTCCTGACCCATTTTGTGTCAGCACAAGTTTCTGGCATGTTAAGAAACTTCCTGGGGGCTGAGCAGCCAGACAACTGTGATTAATGGGATCCTGCAAAACCTAATGGCGTAAAATTGAAAGGTGACCATTTTCCACTATGATTTTACTCTTTCTATGCATCAGTTCTCTGATGAGTCCTTCCTACCTCAAACACCACTCAGAGAGAAATAAGATTATAGCAGCTACATCAGTCAGCAGCAATGCAGCAAAAGCTCTGGCACAGAGTCACTGCAGGGCCTGCACGGGGAATGGAGAGATAGAAACAAGGACTTGTGAGGACACCACTCTCCTGTCACTCCAATCAGTGTTCTCTGGGATTTTACTTTTCAGGTAACATGTCAAATTAGACAAGAGCTCTACATTACATCAAATCTCCTCTGTAGGGATTTTGGGTGATCTCTTTTTGCTGCTAGGGTAGTTTTGGGAAAAAAATAACCAAACAACAAAATACAATCAGCATTGTAACCTAGAGTCATTTTGTTCCCTTCAAAGCAGAAAGGAGCAAGAGCAACAGCACAAGGGCTTAAGAGCCTCCAATGTGGCAGGAAGACAATTTCCCACAGTGCAGTTACTGCCTGCCATTTTTCCTCTGAGCATATCCTCCAAGCCTTAAATAGGAGGTTGTGAGACTATGAACAAACAAGACTGCCCAGAGGGCAAGCTGGAGTCTGACTGAGGAGAGGTTGCTATAACTAATGTAGTCAGCCTTCCAAGAAGTCACTTTGGAATAGAATATATCTTATTTCCAATCATAAAATAAAACAGTCAATTCCTGTTATCCTGTAGCAGAGAGGGTAATTGTCTCCTAGTGCTCTGATCATGATATTTTTTTCTTTCACAACCACATTTCCTAATTTCCTTCCAGATCTGCAGCTACCACAGAAGCAACCATAAGACCCATCTTCGATTATACCAAAAGCATGTCTCCTTCAACAGTGCAGATCTTTCCTTGCAATTCATAGCATTATCATCACTAGTAGAAAAGTCACAGTTTCAGTCTTACCCTCCTGAGGTCAATTTTTCTGCTGACACATACCTAGACCAAAGCAGGACTGTTCCCAACTAAGTCACAGTGATGGTGATTCCTTCAGGTTTCTGAAACTGCTCTGGGATTTAGACCACAATGGAACTGCCCAGACATCTCAAATCTCAGAGCAGAAGTATCTCCATTTCAGAGATTGAGAAAGAAGGGCAAAGAGAAGTGCCCTGATTTGCCCACAAAGCAAAATGAATATCAAGAATAAGAGCTGGCCCTCAAAATGTTTCTCCCTCTATGCCTTCTACTAAGACTTTAATGAAAAGTAGCAAGATAAAAGTATGTGTTCATTGTTACTCTGCTGCGTAGTCATTAGAGAGTAAACCTGAAAAAAAAAAGATCTTTACTTCTATTACTTCTACTACTACTACTATTTTGAATTAAACAGGTCACATATAAGTTGCAAAACTTCTCTGATGTAATTCAGGGAAAGGTGGCAAAAGATAAAATCCCATATCAACAAAGTTTGGTAAGGGCCCCTGGTGACAACATAGAGATTGAAAAGAACTGCCATGGTTTATTTCATCCAGAAAAGTGGGGAGTCTTGCTATGTCTGCCCTGGTTATTAAGTGCCCTGGCAACACACTCCTTCACCAGACTTGGCTGTGTTGCACCACTCAGAATGGAACTGCTGCAGCTGAAGTTTTCGTAACTCCCTTTAGTGCTAAAGTCACTTCTTGAGTAGTAGCTAAAAAAAAAACCAAAAAAAACAACACCCTACTCATTCTATGTATGTTCTCTTTTACACATTTCTCAGTATCAAGTATTCATCTTAAAGAACATAAAAAGTGATAAAGCATTTTTCAAAGCAGAATGTCAGTACTCTAGTTTACTTTGCAATTGTCAGTTTTGAGCTTTTTAATTGTATAGGATGTATTCAGCATCTAAGATGATTGCAATAGGAGTCAATAAAAACTAGTTCTTCCTGTTCCAACCATAGCACTCACTTTTTTTTAGGCTCTTCTTGCTCACAGCTTGGCAAATTCCTGAATTTCTCTTCTTGCAGACATCCTCAGAGATTATGCAGGAACACCACAACTTGAATCACACTGTTGACAGCATCAAAGCTAGCAGATCTCACATTCAAATACAAAGCAACGTCATGAACTTAACCCTTGGGTTTTCCCTACTTTAGTAAGTAGGGAAATAAATCAGCATTGAGACCAAATTATTTCCGTCTTATTTCTAAAATAACTTTTGGTGCTTTGTGCCCTCTGTAATCTTCTAGGATTCCCCTCCATATATCTGGAGTCAGAACACAAAACATGCTCATTCACTTCCATATAATAATCATAACAAAAGGAAACAAAATTCTTCTAACTGTTAAAAAAAAGGTCTACAATATCCCTGCTCAGACAAAAGCTATGGTAGGACAGAAATTTATGCTCTGGGTATTTTTGGCTACTTTAAGCATAATTATGTGTTGAAGCTGATGTTTTGTCATATCTTTCTCCATTAAAAAGCCTTCAATAACAATAAAACATCTGAAGAAATTAGGCTGAGGCTGAATGTAGAGTGGCTAATACATCAATGCTGGGCTAATATGTGACTAAGCTTTTTTTTGACATTGGACTGTCATGCAAAGATCTTCTGTGTCCTCTTCCTCTTGAAGCTCCCCAGCAGCTTTTGGCAGCACTTGCTCTTCCCAAGATCAGCCCAAATTGGGTCAGAGTTTGTTAGAGGTGGGAGGAAACTCTCTTCTGCTTTCTGCATGCACACTGCTGGGGAAGAGAAAATCAGGGACTCCTTCAAGTTGTAAAAATAAGAGCTAGTGTTAGGATTGGTCAGATGCACTGGCATAAATTCAGAAAAACTCTCCAGAAGTAATGAAAATTGAGTGATGAGATGCACACTTTGAAGTTCATACTCAGTTTACCCCTTGCGACTACAAACCTGCTGGATAATAGCACTAAACTCCAAGAAATATTATTTCTTCAGACTGATGAACAGAAATCTGGACTTTCAGATATATTTCAGGCATATATTTTTGTCCTTCCATAAACTTTTACGGTAAATGAAGGCACATCACTTGTGCTGATTTGTTTTTTAGGAAATATAATGTCATTTGAATACTTTGAGATATATTGGAAATTTGTTCAAATTAGTCTCTTTCCAGGGTAAAGCCTCCATGCTATACTGATCCACTATGGACAAACCTCTCAGTCAGCATAAAGACTTTTTGGAGTTTGAAGGAAGGTAAATTATAGAAGGAGTCAGAGTTAAATAAGCAGTGTGATTTTCCTTTAGTGATCCACTAAAACAACAGAGTGCTGCAAGAAGATGTAGTGGAAACCATATAAAGACAAAAACAGTAGCAAAAGGACTCACAGATGCAAGATTTGGGTAAAAACTCAGGTATCACTGGAATGATAAGAGGTTCTCCAGATCTTACATGGCATTCCCTGAACATTTGTTCAACTACTTTGCTGAGGATTCCTTAACAGCAGGAACAGGCCTGAGACTTTATTGAGCTGCACACTGTAGGAACAGCAGAGATTATCAGTGGAACAACAGGATTCTGGGAAAAATGTGTCAGATTTGAGATTTACCTGAAAAACACTAGGGGAGGATGGGCAAGAAAATGGGAAGGAGGCCAAACACTGCCCAAAGGATGTGAAGTAAAAGTAAGCAAAAGTAAACTTATTTTATACACACAGTGATGCCTCCTGAGCCAGTTTTCTCACTAGCAGAATAGGAGTCATGTTCAGTTTGAGCAGAAGTAGTATTTTTCTAAAAGCTTAGAAATTTTCTAATGACTAAAAAGACCATGAACTGAAAATCTCTATTCTTCAGAGGTGGTAAAAATTCCCCCAAGTTACTACAATGCCACTGTTGGCATCTCCTCATATGCTTGATATTCACTGTTTAAAAAATCTGCCAAGAAACAAGACTGCTAAAAAGTAAGCACTGAAATGTCACCCTGTTAAGTATGCATAGTGGGAAACTTGCTGTTATTGGAAAGCCAGCAGTCCTCTTTTGGATGTGACACAGTTAAGGCCAAATGAAGGAAAGAAAAAAGAAAAAAACCAACCAACAAACAACAACAAAAAACAACACACCAAAAAAACCCAAAGCTGTACCTTGCAAATGTCCAAATGCCATTTATAAGGCCATTTTGGCACAATCCATCAGGAAACATTAGTGCAAGCACACAGTTTTCCTAGGACTGTAATAAAAGATAGCCCAAAGGAATTCTGGACATGGATATAATTCAGTTTTACTGCTCTGCAAAAAATATAGCCACCCCATTGAAGGCAATGTAGTCTCCCCATAACCAGCCATTGAAAAGGACAGAAACTATGTAGGGACTTATACAACAGAGTAGTTGTCAAAATGTAGATGCCTGTAATAAAGATCACTGCAATTGCTCAATTATTGTTGCTTTCTGCAACATGCATTGACAACCAAAGCCCAAGGCCTTGCAAAATAACAGTGAGCAAAACGGATTCAAAAGCTCACTGAGATTCTGAGCAGTGTAGTTAGAGGAGGGGGTAAAATCCACACCCAGAAAAAGGCATGCATCAAGTGATTTCAAATCCTTTTATACTATTGTTTGTTTTAGTGACATGAGCTCCCCTCCCGCCATCACCCATCCAAGAAAAAAGAAAAGAAAAAGACTGGAAGTCTTCTGTTTTCTCTGCAAGCATCTAACATTTGCCCAGCACTGTCAGGGTGGTCCAAGCTCGTACAGTCCATAGGCACAGCCCCCAGCAGCCCGCCCTGCCAGGCTGTGCTCACCATGCTGTCTCCTCCCTGGCTTTTAATGATGAAGAACAAGGGAACTGAGCTTAATGAATCCAAAAACAAATTAAGAAGACCTGCATAACTTCAAAATTTACTCTCCAATACATTACCATCCGACTAATCTGCTGTAATTTCAGGATATGTGCATCATGCCCTTGCAGGTACTACAGTTTATGGGGAGCAATCTTGTTGCCTGCAATCAGGTTACCTTTTATGAATGAAGGCTTCAGGATCTTAAACAGAACAGCCCTTAAACAGAAAGCAATTCAAGATTCACGCAGTCTGAATTAAAAAGTTAAATAGTGACAGTACAATTTGCAACTTCATTTCACATAGTTTGGCATCAGATGACTTTTCTTTCCACAAACAAACATTAACATTGCCTACAATGAAGGTGCATAATAATCTATGTTTTAATAAACAAGACTTTTTAAAAATACCAGGAAGAATCTCTCTACCCACTTCCTAAAGAAATCTATGTTAATATCAGTCACTCACTATTTTTAGGCAGAACTTATTATCAATTTGTTAAATCCTTATTAAGAGTCGTACATAAATATAGTTGAAATGTATGAAAAATTTGAATCGTGTTCTGTAATATCCCAGATTCAAATCAAGGCCAAACACTGCTTTTCTTACAACACTGCTTCCTAATTAGTAAGTAATTTCAGATGGTAAAGCTGAACTGGGGATTATCTTTATACAGCAAGATCTTGGCAGCATGACAGAAAAAATTTAAGGATCCTGCTGATCAGTTAAAATACTACAGCTCCGAGTATGTTTGGATGACAGCCAAAGTCTTGGAATTGTTTTGCCATGAAATCTGCTTTAAGACAGGAAGAACAGGAAAGTTTTCAGTCTGGAAGAGGCTTCATGATGAAAAGCCTGGAAATCAAGCCCATTATTCACATCCAATCAAGCCTACCCCTCCCTGCTCCTTGCTGTCCTCTCCATCCCCAGCACAGGAATGTCCATGCATACGAGTGCGCTCCACACACCACATACACTCCACACAAACTTTACATGTTTTTGGACTTTATTTTTGATAAAATTTTTCAATATTTAATTCTAAATTTTACTTTGCCATTTGAGTGAGCTATGCTTCTTTCACATACTACAGAGATGACTGCCATTTAAAATAAGTTATTTGCCAGTATTAGATATAATTTAAACCTCCTGGCTCCTAAAGAGAGAGTAAGTTCAGGTGTAACAAAGAGGGTCTACCTGCTTTTTCCTCTGTCTGCCTGCATTGCAGCCTTTCAATCATCACATACTCTTAATCTGACACGTAGGTTTCTCTAAGTCATTGCAGGACAGATACCTATTTAAAACTCAGGTGACATGTAGAGCTCTACTGCTATTGTGGCTGTAGCACAGGGAGCTCTCCAGGGCTGCTGCTCTTGGTGAATTACTGTGGTCATGCTCTCACTGAAGTCAGCAAGAACACAGGGTCTAATCCTGGAAATCACAGACAATTAAAAAGCAGAGCCTGCACAGCTGTAAAACACTCCCTGAAGAATATTTAGCCATCTTGGTTCCTGGGACACACAAGGAGAGCCCTTCATTCCTACCCAGGCCTGCATGTAGCTGGGCATCTGCTGTTTGTGCCCAGCAAGACTGGAGAAGCAGCCCCAGCAGTTGCAAGAACACTTGCTCCACACTGATCTCATATTTGTTTCCATACAGAGTATTCAAAAGGTTTTCATAAGACCAGCTTGTCGCCACCCTAGATATTAGACTGTATAGATATTGTAGTGGTTTCACAACAAATAAACTGAGTTTCACAACTCCTGCTATTCAATTAAAAATTATCTCATATCAGATAGTAGAAGCCTCAAGTTTGTTAGCTCAAATCTCTCTGAGGAATTGTGAGAAGTTAACACTGTGCTGGCAGGTTTTGGGCTAGCTCAGGTCGCCTCTGTCACACTGGCATCACAGCATGGATGTCAGGGACTCCATGTCAACTGCTCCAGTGCAGTGGATGAAAATGCAGCTGCCTATCCTCAGCTGATCCGTGCTCTGCTGTTCCTGGCCCAGCAGCTTTAGTCTGCCTGAACCACGCTGAACCAGTGTTCATGCCTTCCCCATAGCCTGTGGAAAGCCATGGTCACTGGCACAGGGCGCTGCCACCAGGACTGTTACCTGATTTGAATACAAATCTGATCAAGCCTGTCTCACACACACCCTTTCCCTTTCTCCCTCCCACAGAACCATCAACAATTTGAACTGAATCTTAAGTCTGAATTTTAAGTAAGCTGCTCTTTCCCTAACTCCTCACAAGTGTTCTAATACCCATTTGTTCTAGAAAATTTACTTAATTGAAAGATTAAGTATATCTACTTATATACAAAGTAAACAACTCTTAGACTAACAGGTGTAAAGCAAATAATTTCAAATTAACATGGAGAGACCATTTGCCTTTAAGTTATTCTTCTTCCAAGCTTGAAGGCTCTGAAAATTGGTAGGGAACATGGCTGTTTTACTCACCGAAGTTTAAACATGACGAAGAGATATTTATGAATTGCATCGAAGCCTTTTGTCTGTGCCAGTCTGTACTTAGCAACTCATGGGCAATTTCACTATTACAGTTTTACCCAGCTGTCTCTTGGATCACTTGCAGCTACTACAGAAATACTAAAGTGATCACGCAGGCCCTCATGGCTTTTGAGTACTGAAGAGAGTCCATTACACCCCCAAATGTAGTTACTTCACAGCAACTGAACATCTGCATGTTAAACCATGGCAGTCAAAGTCTGACAAATTTGGCTCACAGAAGCCAAATTTGACAGTTTACAGCTGTCAACTTGGATCTCACCTTGTCCCCTCAGCTATCATGAAGAAGAGAGTCTGCAGGAAGGGCAGGACAGCTCTAAAAGAGCTGGATGAGGAACAAGTTATGCCTCCAAGACGTGAAGCCCCTCAGTAATGCTTCTGCTGCTACCCAGGCAGAGTACCCTTATCTACATCTAGCTCTGATCTCAGAGAACCATCTCACAGGCTTTGAGGAGACTTCTTGATGGAACCCCTCCAGCACACTTCTTATTTGGCTATATGTTTTACCTGTAAGCCTTTTCTCTTGTTACAGAATCATCAGAATCCAGGATCTTATGCATCTATGCTCCATCCAGGTCATGAAATCCTTTGTGCAAATTTTTCAAATTCTTCAGCCTTTAGCTCCAGGAAAGGAGTGAAAAGGGTAGGCTGGCCACACCACTCTGTAGTCTAGCAGAGTTCAGCTACCATGGGATACCTGGTTCTCCTGATCCACTCTGCATTAGGGTGTCACAGGTTTATCAATGGATGGCAGTGATCAGCTAATGGTAGATAAAATGAAGCATGGACCACTTCCAAAGACATGAACTTTCTCATCCTGGGCACACTGTTATAACATTATCAGAGGAATAGATGAAATTTCCTCTATTCCTGATCTATTGTGGTCATGAAATTTGTTTACATTGTCCTGAAATCTGTTTGTGTTGAGAGGGATTTTTTTGTTGCAAAAAGAATGCTAAATTTCTAAAGATGGTCAGCTATTGAAAACCTACATGTTATACAGGGCCTTATGTTTTTATATTACTTTGCATACCTCCTAGGACTATTTCGTTTATGAAGATATTTTACTGCTTTGTTACTCCTTTTTGATCCTGAATATTTTCAGAAAACAAATATTTCATTTAAATGCTTTGACTGTCTTTTGAAACATGCAGAATAAAGCATTGCAAACATTCTCAAATGCAATGCCTATCAAAGCATGGTTTATTTCCTCTAAGCTCTACTAACTAAGCTTGTACTGGATTTTCTGCCAGCTTAGGTCTGTAGTCTATTACGCCAAAGTAACAGTGCTGAAGTCCACTGTTGCAAGTCCAAAGGGCTCTGTTTTCTTCTTCTATGTAGCCAGAGATTTGACTTTGCTCTGGCAGCCCTATTGTACCAATGGCACAGGGTTGGATCTGCGTGCTCAGCACTTCTCAGCAGTCTAGGCAAAGTTGAACCATGTTTGCTCTGAGGATGAAGCAGAATGGCACACTTTGCTCTTGCCTTTGCAGAAGTCAAAATTCAACTGAACAGTGGTGGCAAAAGGTCTCTGACAGACACGACTGCCTCAGAGAAGTTCACGGTACTAGAGCTAAGGGAGCTCCCTGATCATTAACAAGAAGTCTAGCTCAGTTCTTTCAGCTTATTTCTGTTCTGCCCCCCATCACCTTCAAAATACATATATTTGGTACTGCTGACCTAGGGGGAAGAGGATAGTAGAAAACTACTTGGTGTGTTATTTCCACCCCAACTCCTTTGTCAGGACATCACTTTTCTGCTCATATCTGTCTACCCTTGGACAACTGTCAACTTTGCTTGCATCTAATGTCAGATTTAGATGCTACCAAGCAGTTGAACATCCTGTGAAGACACAGAATTCTGGGTACGACTTTGAGACCCAGCCATATCTCAGAACTCCAGACTCCTGACTCCAAGACAGTCAGGTTTCCCCTACTCTAAATTCAAGTAACAAGCAAGTTCTCCTTTGCAGGCTACAGTGCTCATACTACCTAATAGTGATGAGGTAGTCCCTTTAAAACCCCTTTAAACTTTAAAGGGTAAACCCTTTAAACTATCAGAGTCCACAGAAATACCCTGTATTTTGTCTGACCTTCAAAAGGGATCATGTTCCCTGATTCATTGATTGGCTTTTTAGTTGATTTGGTATGAAATTCATTTTATACTTACATGTATTTGTACTCAGCACTCTCAGAGCATGTTGACAGAGTATGGTGCAGACATGTCACTGCATGAAAACTGAGAGTTTGTCTGCACTACGAATTCAAATTAGACCACAATAGTTTTCAACTTGGTTTCATTTGACAAATGTGTACAACCTTCCTGTGAGGATATTTCTAAAAGTTTAAGAATACTTAGGCTGGCATCCCACACATCAACAGCAGAATATTTGCTCAGAGGAAGAGCTCTTGTTGAGCTGTTATGTATTTGCAGATACTACTTTATTAAATCAGACTTCATCTCAAGAGAAATTGGGTAAGAGAAGGACAAGGGAGCGCTAGCTATTATCATTCTCTGCATCTTTTTTGCATTGTTAAGTTGGTTTATGGAATGGTTATATAGGTATGCTTGCAAAACTAATTTTAATTCACTGCATGATCTTATTTGTTTACTTCGGTTCCAAAGAAGCTGAGTGTAACATACCATTGTATGTGTTCTCAACACTAGGGCTCTCTTACATGTCACCACAGATATGCTTTATCTCACAGCTAGCATCTAGATTCTTATTTTATTCCCCAAACAATCACAAGACAATGGTTTCAAAGAGACAAAGAGAAAATATCTGTTCTTTTTATTTTTCAAAATGCACAGGAAAAACTTCAGATTAAGTAAAACTATCCTATGAATTGTGAGGTCAATGGTAACCAGACATTGTTTTGTTTGCAGTTAAAATTCAAAGTGATACCAAATTATGCCAAAACCCCACCCACTTTGACTGAAAGACAATTACTGTATTTGAAAATGAGTCAAGAAAGGGATGCTTAATCAAGCTCCAGGCTTCTGCCTTCAAGCACTGCAGATAGACTTACAAAGGCAAATATACCCTAACCTGACAATCCAGTGCAGTATCTAATTTTTCTCATCCTTCTCATCTTTGATCAAACCCAAGAAAGGGAGGAGAACAGTCTTAAGGAGGTGGGGAGTCCCTGCTGTATTGCTGTTGCTTGCAATTTCCACTATCTCTATCTTTCTCATGCAACCCTGTATAGACTCTGCCATGTTATTAACTGAACTTCATCTTGCTATTTTCCATCAGCCTTCTGATTCAAGACTTTTCTTCCTCTATTTCCTCAATTTGTCACGTTCATCCACAGTAATTCCATTTTCTGCTCAAGGAGCCATTCCATCCCTCAGCTGTATGTTTTATCATCATAGCAACTTCATGCAATTCACAGCCCTTTTTATTTCCATTCAAAAGAGGATCTTGAATTAAGATGTCTTTTTCAAACAGTTCACCTCCAATTCCTCATTTAATGTATAGCTGTTCTTTGGTCACCAGCCTCCTAAACTTTTCCCCAAGACACTCCATCCTGTAAGTGGTTTGCAAAGAATTGTTGTACTTTGTCCCTTCCTTCTTGGCTTCACCTTCCTTATCTATTAGGACAGTACCATTTCTCACCATTACATACCTTCTTCTATGTTTTATTCCCACTGTCATCCATTACAACTTCTCCTACTAGTTCATCAACACCTGTAACCTGGATTGATACTATAAATCATCTCTGAGAGAAATCCTGTAGGAAAGATAGTCTTCCTTATCACAACAGTTTTCTGTCCTCTTCCAGAAACACCATCCCCTCGTCACAGTTTGGCTTCCACCTCTCACATTACACCCTTCCACCAGTTCCTTTTGCACAAGTTGTTGCTGATTTAATCTATGGAAAAATGGACCATATTCATTTTCCCACAACTCATTTTATTGTTCCATATCACCAGATAAGAAATTTTTCATGTTCATATGGGCTGATCTTGCTTTCAGCCTAGGACAACAAATGTCACTGCTACTACAAAAGAACAAAACAAACAAAAAAACTCCAACATTCCCACAAAAACCACCACCCCCTAAAGAAACCAAGCAGAAAAAACCCTATCAGTCAGAGCTTATTTCATAAGCAAGAGAGTATAAAGAGCATTCAGTTCCTGAACAAAATAACTCAGCATCCTTTCCAAGCAAGCATCAGTGCTTCCCTCAAAATAATCCAGAGGTGAACCATTAGCTACAAGTGCAATTCTTCTCCAGAGCTCTTTCTTGGGCAAGCAAGCAGTTCTAAGAAGAACTTCAAATCCTACCTGCTCCTTTTGTACTGGGGCCCAATATATCAACTAGGGATCATACTCTTGGGCTTACTTCCAACACCTGTTTGGAACAGACCCAGATACTTCCCTATATCCTTAAAAGCATTTTCTCCCTATTACACTGCTCTTTAACTCCTCAGTGCACTGGTGACCCCATCTGAGAAACGGATGTAGCTCACACCTGCACCCATCCCCTCCCCTCTCCCTGGACCTAACCTGCCATTCTTCCCTCCAGTGCAAAGCTAAAAGCCTCTCCCAGCTACTGACATCCACCCTTAGTCAGTGCCTTCCCAAAGTGCTTCCATGCTTTCCTTCCGTCTTAATGCTTTTATTAAGCCCTACTTCACTAAGAAGGCCTTCAGGAAGACCATTAGAAGAGCTCTGCTAGCATCATCGTCTATCAGGCTGTAGTGCAGATTCTCAGTTTCCTCCTATCCTGCCAAAATGCCTTTAGCCTTTGACCCAGACTAAGTTCCTCAGGGTGGGCTTTGACCCAGACCAAGCTCCAAGGTGGAAATATTTGTTTGCTCAGAATCTATTAGCACTCAGTCCAAAAGCAATCCTCTATGCTCTAGTAATTAATAACAATAATTGAGACACCTATGGCAGAACATTTCCATGCTTGACAACTTTATTTAAGGAGATACTTCCCTCCTATTTTGTTTCCAAGTATCTGTTTTACTCAGCTGTCTTAATGTTCCTCAGGCAAAGTGGGGGAAAAGGAGGACACTGCACAGAAATCTCAAGATGAATAAGCAGAATGACAGCATTCCTTGAAGACAACTGCCTTCATGCTGAAAATAGTTGTGTCTGAACAATTATTGTTTTAATCCCTGGCCCAGTACACAAAGATTTCAATGATCTGTGGGTCACTGTGTTTTTCCCTGCAGCTCAAAACTAGTCATAAATTTATATGAATATCAGCCAGTTTCTGGCTTCCACTTCACCATTAACTTACCACTGTATTTTATTTTTTCCTTTTGACATTTTTGGTACAAAAGTTCAGCCTGTCATTTCAAATTGTTCTTTCAACCCAAATTTAATTTTAAAATAAACAGAAAACAAAAAGGAATGTTTGTTTGGGGATTTTTTGCAAAACCAGTGGAGATTTGTGGGATGTTTCAGGGGGAAGGAAAAAAAAAAAAAAAGAGAGAGAAAAGGTGGGGGGAAAAATAAAAGAAGCCAAAATTACTTCTGTATCTCCACTTTTTTCCCATTCTCACCAACCCAAATATTTTTATTAGTAAAACTGTAGTTTGCAAGCAACTGCCTTAGTCTGGATGGTACATTATCTTCTCCTGGTTTCCAGTGTCGAAAAAAAGGTCAGATTTTAATGTTATTTTCCACAAACATTCCTGATGCCATTGCCACAAGAACACCACTGCAGATAACTGAATGGCCCTCCATCTCTCCAGGTCCTCCACCCATGCAAGCACACCTTGGTGACAGGGCGCTCCATCAAAGCACAGCCTCAGGCTATTTGCCCAAGAACTGTTCCTGCACAGAGGTGTGCAGGCAGATTTTTTGGGGAACATCCCTGCAAACCCTACGGCCACATCCTTATGATCTATGTGTGCTTGCTGCAGCCAAGATATTCCTTCCAGGTGCCCTTCCCATTTAGAGTTTCTGTGAGCAAACAAGGTCAGGTCCATGAACCTTGGCATGGATGCAAGCTGTATTTTAAACACACCAAAGAGCAGAAGACATCTAAGGTGCATCCTGACCTTGTAGATCACATTACATCTGCACAGCTAGGCTGAGTCAGGCTCCTTCCTCAGGGTCACCAGCACCACGGTGACCCTCGGGCAAGAGGCAGCTTCCTAACCAGAGAGTGACTGTATGACCTCTGCACCTTCTGAGGCTTCAGCTGACTGGGTTTCCCGGAGTCTGGACTCTCCACACTCCCAGCCCCCATGTCTGTTGCTCACCTCTGCCTGACTTGCAACACTTTTTCCACAGCATTTCATCAGCCTGTTGTAGCAATTTGGGCCCATGCTCGCTCTCAGGCTGTCTTTGCCAACCCCGTTGTGACACTGCATGTTGGAGAAACATGCACGATTTCAACTGCAAAACTATTTAAAATGGTCGATTCTGCAGTTCCTTCAGCAGCAAAGACTGGAAAATAACATGAAGAAGAATTACTGTATTTTGCAAGTTAAAAGCATACGTCCTTTGCATGTGTTATGTACTATGTGTTATGTATTTGCTGTGAATACCTGAGCTTTTTGCTGGGCACACAAGGTAGGTAGAGCAGAGGGAACTGTAGCTGTTAGGGAAAAGTTAAGTAGGTAAAAGGTTAAAATAATGTCACTGGCTGGGGCTTCCCAAAAGAATGCAACCAGTTATCTGAGATCAGAGTTAACTATTCACATATGCTGAGGTGCCCTGAGGGGACAAAATAGGATTGAATTGCTCCCATTGGTACAGAGAATTAGAATTCATTAGGGAGAGGATCACTGAGGCAACAGATAACCTAATAAAGAAGGGAGGAGGTTACAAAAGGTGACTCTCATTTTCACAATAATTGTATAACCTGCACAGTATGCTCATCAAGTGATCCCACATTAAAGAAAACAGACAACAAAAAAAACCCCTTCAGTCTCACAAAATACAGTGAGCACAGCTTTTAATGAGATAAACTCAAACATGAATGATCTTGCATATTAATATTCACATCTGTGCATTTCAACATGCTACTTCACCCATGCTTCTCGCTCTTGGCCTAGAGCCCACATAAACATAAACATGATTATGTATATTTTATAGGTGGACCCGTATATCTAAAGACTAACCGGATTAGACTGGATTTGCACAACCTGGCCCAAGACTGAAAGAGCCCCTGCACAACTGTCTGGCAGCCAAAGTGACTCTTTGGTTCCACTCAAATCCTTCTAAGAGCCTTTTTCCCAAGTCACAAAATGTTCTCTATGTATTGCTGATGAAAGCTGTGCACATTGTCTCACTTTATACAATTTTAACTCAATTGTCCTTTTGAAATACATCACACATGTCTACTGCTTGTAAAGATAATTTGTCTTCTATTATTTGTAAAAATTCTGTAAGTAATGCTGCCGTTCCATATAGAACAGAGATTCACACTTTTGCAGGAGCATATGGAGGCAGAGGTGCCCCAAAGCTGTTCTAGCACCATATCATGATGGCATTTTAAAATAATTTTTAAATAACTTCTTTCTTACACATATTTAAGGTTTACAAATATGCATTTGTTTTTAAAATACCTTATTATATTTAAAGACTTATAAGTAAAAACTTCTCCTTAAGATGTTTCTATTTTGAATAAAATACAAAGTGCAGACAGACTCAATCATGGCAATGATTCAGCTGAAACTCCTGGTCTCAGTGACAGTTTCTTGAGTAACAGGAGAGGATTAAGTACCTAGCTTAAAAGCTACTTTCAAATCAAGTAAACAAACCAGTCTGAGGCTCACCACACCTTTCTTACCAAGGAGTCTCTATCTGAAAGGCATCATGCAAAAGAAACACCTGTCAGAAAATTCAGTGGGAATACTTCTATGCATCCCCCCTCAAGTAGTTCCTGAGATGTTACATTTACATTACATTCTAGGTTAGTACTCTTCCCTATCACACCCACAAAAGGAAAAAACTATCTGAAGTATGAGAGAAACAGAATACAGAGGTATGATTGGTAGGTGGATCAATATTATTTTTCAATACTGACTTGTCAAAATAATCCAGCTTTGCTCCTTGGAGTCCTCCTGGATAAAATATGCTGTCCCACTAAAAGCATCTTCCAGTTCCGTCAATGTTTTCCAGGGGCTGGTCAGCTCACCTTGTTACCAAACAAAATGCATCAGTCCAGCCACACCTCCCCCATAGCTCAATTCATCTTAAGCCATCACACCTCTTGTCTTTTCTCCAGTCCTCACTGATCTGCCCATCATATTCATGTGCAGAGTGGGAGGGTAACAGCAAGTCATGCTTGCAGGGAAACAGACCTTTATAAAATTGCTGTTGTGAAATTAGTCCTAGTGCTGCACAGGTAGAGCTCAGACACCAAAAGACACAGATCTTCAACAGAGTCACAAGTTCTACTGTATACTGAACCGAGGAAAAGAAACCAGGAGAATCACCTTGGAGAAATCAACCTGTATTTTACTCAAAAGCCCTGAGTCTCAGCAAAAAGGAAAACAATAAGAAATCAGCCTAATTTCTAGTAACAGGCAGCTCAAAACTACTTTGTAGGAGCTCCCAGCTGAACAAAGAAAATGGAGTCAACTGTGAAACATTGTAAAAAATAATGAAGAGTAAGGTGCCTCATAAAGTTAGACATGTATAACATATAGCTTAAAGTACAAAAAGAAAGGGGAAACAGCAAGCAGATCTGTGACTAAGAAGTTTGGTGAACTTCTAACAAGAGACATAATTCATATTTTGGACAAGAAGTGTTTAGTAAAATACAGGGAGATTCAGAATTAACCTGGGCCAAAGCAAAAAGAATTGCAAATGTGAATCAGAGCCATGAAGGATATCAGTTCCAAAGTTCACATGAAATCAGAAAATACTCTGGAAAGATGTCCAGTGCCAGTTTTCCTATACTTCATCACAGAATCACACAATGGTTGTGATTAGGAGGGACATCTGGAGAGCTTTTAGTCCAACCCCTTTGCCAATGCTCACTCAGAGCAGGCTGCACAGGATCACATCCATGTGCACTTTAAATATGTCCAGAGGAGATATATGTCAGCATTGCTCTGCTCTTATCATGCCAACCTGCTGCTGAAAGGGTCCCCCTCTTCCCCTGCTCCTTTGAAAAACACTGACTTTTTAAATCCCCAAATAGATGATTTGTGGTTTAGACTGCAAAATTGTATAACCTGCAGAATGAAAGACAGGTGAAGAGCAAAATCTGGAGCTGAGCTGACATGTCAGTCCAAGTCAAATACACATCGTTTGGTCTCTCATGGACTATGAACTGCAGCTGTATCATGGACCAAATCCTGAAGAAAACTGTTCCAATGTCCTATCATGGGATAGCCAGACCAGTATTTTTGTGACCTTATTATGGATGTAAAGAAGAACCCTCAGACTTAATCCAGGTTCCATTTGAAGGCATCAGGAAGATAATTCTTTGCATAGAAAAAAGATGAATGACAACTGTGCAGAACTTACAAAACCTCAATTAAATATCTCATCTGGAAAACTACATTGATGGTGCTGTAGTAGCAAACATACCCAACAGAGAAAACAAAAGAAAAACATGGCAGAACCTTTCAAGGGAAAGCAGGCATGGGCACATTGGTGACAGAAGGAAGGCACCACTGTCTCCTATGTGCCTGGCAAGAGGAAGCACCAGGCTATGGTACAGAAGTACCTCAACTCTGGGTGCTTGTTTGAGGGATGTATGTTATCTCAAGCATTGCACAGGAATCCCTGTGATTAACTGAAGGGTCAGGTCTCCATTTCTCCAGTGTGATACCTGGGGTGAGGCTCAAGGCTCATTTACAAATGTAGCTCACAAATGTCAAAAAGATCAGATAGAGAAAAGACTACTTTCTACAAAAACGACAAGAAAAATTAGGTCAAATAGTAGAAAATATCAAATCCACTGTTTAATCTAAACTTAGTGTTGCTGCAACAAATGTTTATCTGTTGGAAGAGCTTTCGTCTGTGGGAGATGCCCTGGATTGTTTATCAGTCTTCATCTTTAGAGGTCAAATTGTATGACCTTCCATGTATGTTGTTTTCCAAGAATCACAGGAAAGCAACACCCCCTTAGAAAGAGCTTATTTAGGTATTTGACTGTTTGCTTATGGGGTTAAGACCTCCATTGACAAACCTTTCACGCTGAATGAAGAGTACAAATTCCACTGGAAAAGGAGTCTTAAATACAATCTTATTTAGCAAAATACTTAAAGTACATGAACTTATCTGGCCCTTTAAATTTCTAAAAATCTTAAACTTCTTGAAAACATATTCAGTATCTCATTGATACTGAACACCAGCAGTTGGCCTTCAGCAAGTTTATTACAAAATCTGCTCCTGTGCTTCTGGAAACTAAAATTTCTGCTGCTAAATAAAGGTCTCCAAAATCCCAAAATAGTCCTGGAAAATTAAGCTCTCAGAAAAAGAGGGAAAACCATCTGATCTGAAAATATGTATGACTTCTGCTATCACAGCCACTGCTGTTAACATTCAGTGATTAGGGTGAAATGTAATAAGAATTTCAAATGGAGAATAGCTTATTAAGCAATTTATTTCTCCATTTTACTAAGGTTGGAAAATTCTCTACAGTGCTCCCCTGAGCTTTCTGCCCAGGACATTTAAAGATTACTGCTAATGCAACTTTGAAAGATTATGCCTTAGTATAATACATCAAATCAAGAAAATTAGTCTGGTTTTCTTCCTAAATTTTCTTTTAATGTTGTCCTCCTTTTCCCTTTAACTGTTTTGCCTGAGGCCAAAATCTATCACTTTGATAACACAACAGTGGCACATAAAAAAGTGCTTTGAACAAAAAAGAAGGTGTGTCCCAACTTCCAGTAAAGAGGGTCTGTATAAAAACTGTGAATAGAAGCTGCTTTTTTTCTTTTTTTCTGGACTCCCATTGGTTTAGCTAGTGCTAGTTGTGGGCTCCCTATAGCATGTCCTGCTGCATGGGATACATTTTGGGGCTTTTAATTTCTTTACAGATCTTTCTTTTCCTGGCAGCCATCTGGTAATTGCTTGTGCTTGAACAGCAGCATTACAAGATATTTTTGCAGCTCAAGTGCTTTTTTATGTATTCAGTATTTGTGAATAAATAAGAAATCTCTCTCTCTTAACCGAACAGATCTCCAAAAACTATTTTAGAGTTTTTTTAACAGTGAGGTTAAAGACTAGAGCAGATTGACAGAAAAGGTTTGCTCAAATTTAACACTAATGTAAATTCACTGAGTTCAGAAGCAATACAGCAGAGGTGAATTAAATCTTTTGATTCCACACATATCTGAAAAACCACAGGCTTCTTCAGACATTCCCTGCCTTAAAAAATAAAGTTGTATTTTTCATGGAAATAAATATTCAGTGCAAAAATCAGTAGTATCAATACCACGGAAAGTATGTACTGACACTTCAGTGTTTTAACTAAATGTTTAGAAAATTATCAAGATGAACATGCAAGTTTAAAGAAGAATATTAAGTAGGCGGAAACTGTTAACAAGTGAAAATAGAAGTTTCCTGTGTCATCAAAGACATAACTTAATGTCCTCTGTGTTAATGGAACTACTCCAATAGTTTAATATGAACTCTTCTGGAGTCAAGAGGTCCAATAGCTGTGAAATAAAATTAGTTTTGGTCTGAGAGAGAAAACCCAAGACCAAGAGTGACAGTAGCCATAGCCCCTTTGCTCCCACTCATTGCCCAGCACCGTGCAGTCAGTGCCTGCAGTATCAGCTGCTGAGCCTCAGCACTCCTCTGCAGACAGCTGAGAGGCACCCAGGCAACACCACCAAATGGAGAAAGTCTAAAATAATAATAATATAATACCACAAACACTTACATTGCCATGAATAGGGTGATTTCCAAGACCTCCTCTGCAACAGAATGGGAATAGTTTGAGATGCAAGCAGTAGCAAGGCCAGCTCACATGGAAAGAGGAAGAAAGACCATAAATAAAGACCAGAAACTACACCTAAAGGCTCGAGTGCTGACAACAGTAGCAGCATGACTTTGTCAGCATAAGTAGTCTATACATATGGTACAATGAAAAGCTATCATTTGTGTTTATCATACAAAAAGGAAAATATTTGTAGGCCAAGGTTAGGTGAGGATCCAAGTAACAGAACTTGCAATGTGAGGACTTATAAAACTGTGGATGAAAATCATTGTTTAATAAAAATAGCATACTTCTAAGTTGGAATTAAACAATCCTGTTCCAGGTGTCATCAGGCACAGTTATGTCCATCCAGCTTCTCATATACATCCTTGAACAACTTCTCCTGTCCCCCATTTCTGTCATGATGGTCAAGAGGACAGCTCAGACTTGTTACCTTGGCAGTAATCTAAAATTAAAATTAAAACAGCCCCTTAGTGTTCATCACTCTATTAGTTCATCAACAATTTCTTGACAATTTCCTTCCCATCCTGCAGAACAAACTCATCTATGGTTAATATGACATTTTAAATAAAGATACTTAAAAAAAGGGCCCTGCACTGTCCTGATTTCACTTCCAGTTTCATTAGTGCTTTTAGCTTTCAAGCCAGTGTGAAGTGTTATGAGAGCAATTCGCTGATGCATGCCACAGAAATATCTCATAAAGGTAGCACATATCAACATGACTTCACCTTCTGATTTTCTGTAAATCTTTTTAGTTTAGCAATATTAAGAACAGGATTAAAGCCACAAGTGGTGCTTGTGTTTTATATGACAAATGCACTGAAATGCATCTCTTGCAGTGCTGTGTGTGCTGCTTTCCAGTGCTCCTCACTGCACATTTGATTTTGAGTGCCATCATAGCAGGCCACTTTTTTCTGTCATTATTTCAAACCAACTTCTTTCAGACAGATACAGCATAACATACTCTAAAAACAGCCTGCATAGGTGCTGAATTAATAACCCATTTCTATGAGATTATCTTTGGACGATCTTCATCCCAAATTGTCAAGCAGATACATGTTTCCTATAGGTTTTTGATCACAGGTCCAACACAAATGGGGGAGGCTGTGGCTTCCACCTCCACAAAAATACTAGCAAGAGGAAATAGCAATATGCAGAAGACTGGCCATGTATATTCTGGCCACACATAAGTGGATGGATAGTGGAGGAAGGGATTCCAAATCACAAAAGAGAGAACAAAAAAGGAATGGAAGATGACAGAAAAATTCTGGGAAAATACTCTATGAGAAATTTGGTGATCTCTCCTCCAAGTCTGCCTCTTATCCAACTGCCACCGAGTATCCTATGTGTATGCCAGTGGTGCTAAACATTATTTACTCCATCAATATAAAATAGTTGTCAAAATTCCCCTGGATCTCATTAACAAAATGCTGTATTTCCTTCCTGCTGGTCTGCAGTGTTTTGGTAGTTTCCTTAGATTGGGGCTTTGTGCTAAGAGAACCTGAGCAGCAGTTAGCATGGGCAAGTTCACCATTTGCATATAAACAGCTTTATGCAGGCCTGAGCAGCAAACACTGGAGAAAAACTTTCCATGTTTAAGCACCAGTTACTCCCCAGCTTTAATTTTCATCTTTCATCATCCTCCTCCCTTGTTATTCAGTTAGCTGAGCAGAGCAGTGGGGTAGGCTGCTGGCAGCTTCCCTGGGCCTCCCTTGTGCAACCCAGCCCAGCCCCATGTCAGATCTGCTGTGACAGGACTCCAT
Organism: Parus major; assembly: GCF_001522545.3. NCBI lineage: Eukaryota > Metazoa > Chordata > Aves > Passeriformes > Paridae > Parus > Parus major. The sequence goes on from NC_031771.1 coordinate 37,461,286, forward strand.
CCCCACATTAGCTTTTTCACATGGCATTGCCTGTTATCAAGCTAGACAGAATAACTTGTGACAATTCAAGTACAGGGACTAAAGTAAATTATTATCACTTGTTAATATGTATAGGGTTCTCTCTTCCCAAGAGGTGCATGTGGACAACCAGGAGCAGGGCAGAGGGAAGACCATCTTAGGACAGCCTGAAGAAAGATGGGGGTCTTCAGATCACCATCTCCAAAGGGAGGAGGCCAGTTATAACACTGGAGAAAGCTACTAAGATGCTGTTCCCTGGGATTAATTATTTTTCTTCTTTCACTGTGTGGTTTTAGGTGACAGCACATATTCTGGCTGATGATCAGTCAGTAGCGGGGTTCCACAGGGCTCCATTTTAGGGCCAGTTCTCTTCACTATCTTCATAAACAACTTGAATACAAGATAGAAAGGTAGTCTAAATTTGCTGATAATACTAAACTGGGGAGCTGTTGAATCCTTCAAAGGTAGAGAGGCCCTGCAAAGAGACCTTGACCAATTAGAGAGCTGGGAAATCACCAAGTGCATGAAGTTCAACATGGAAAAGTTCTGGATTCTGCACCTGGGACAGGGAAACCCTGAACATATAGACTGGGGAATGAGAATGCTGGAAAGCAGTGCTGTGGGAAGGGACCTGTGTGTCCTGGTCGCTGGCAAGTTGAACAAGAGTCAGCAGTGCCCTGACACAGCCAGGAGGGCCATCCATGTCCCAGGGTACATTGGGCCCAGAATCACCAGACAGGCAAGGGAAGAGATTGTCCTGCCCTGCTCTGCACTGGGGTGGCCTCACTGAATGCTGTGTGCAGTTCTGGGCACCACAATATATAAAGCTGTCACTCTATTGGGAACGGTGAAAAGAACAACACAGACTCTCTTGTGGAGTCGAACTGGAGCATTTTCTCCCCGGTTTATTACCTCAGATCTTTTTTATAGACCGATATGTGAAAAGTACAGAAAAGAAAATTCTTATTGGTTAGTAAACTAACATCACCATCATTGGTCAGTGGGGTTCACCACCCTTTGACTTTCCCTTGCAAGAAAACAAGGAACAGACAAACAGCACCTGCAAGGCTGTTTTCTATCTCTGAGGATTGTTTTAATTCCTCCTTATGAATTCCCAGGCCACTTTCCCAGGCAAGACTGAGAAAGCTATGTGGCCTGCAATTTCCACAGGCACTGTGCTCCCTGCTTCACAGTTAGCATCCATATAAAGCTATTAGAAAGCATCCAAGGGAGGGCAAGGAAGATGGCGAAGAGCCTTGAGGGGAAGCCATATGAGAAGCAGCTGAGGTCACTTGGTCTGTTCAGCCTGGAGGAGACTGAGGCCTCATTGTGGTCTTCAGCATCCTCATGAGGGGAAGAGGAGGTGCAGGCACTGCTGTCTTCTCTGTGGTGACCAGTGACAGGATCCAAGTGAATGGCCTGAAACTGTGTCAAGGGAGGTTTAGGTTGGATATGAGGAAAACAGTCTTTACCCAAAAGGTAGCTGGGCACTGGCACAGGCTTCCCAGGGACGTGGTCACAGCACCACTTGACAGAGCTCAAGTACTGTTTGTACCAGCACTCTCAGTGCCTCTCAAGAGGCACCTGGTGTGACTCTCGCAGTGTCCTGTGCAATATCAGGAGCTGGACCTGATGATCCGTGTGGGTTCCTTCCAATTCAGGATATTCTGTGCTTCCATGCTGTAGTATGTTATTCATGTAAATTTGACTTGTATGCCAGACATCTGCAAGTGCCTCCACAGAAACAACAGTGTAGGATGTTCTCAAGCAGCAGCAGAGTCTATTGCTTCATTGGGCTGCAAAGCTGTTTATTAGGTTTTTAAATATTCGGGACCATCCTCCTATGGACTTTCTGGTTGTTTGCAGAGCACGCTTACTGTGGGCTGACTGATGCACCTAGAGCAACAAACCACATGAGATGATCAGGATTTTCACATCTCAAATGCTGCACTAATGATACTTAAGAGATTTCTCTGTATCTAATATCAAAAGGCATAGCTGTGGGCTGATTTTAGGGGAAATCAAGTATTTCCAGATTCCTGGCTTTTGCTGGAAAAGTATGACTCTGATAAGAGTGGGAAAACCTCCTAGCAAGTTTCTTCTGCACAGATGTTTGCAGCAGCAGATGAAAGAGGTTTTCAGGAGACCAAGGGGGAAAAAAACAGCCTGACTCAGGTTTAGCCAGTTTTTAGAAAACCTGAAGCTACCCTAAAAAGTTTCTGGTTTACCTCACTAACTGGAAAAATCTGGTCTGTTAGCAAAGCACCTGGCGAGATCCCTGTTCACCTTTCTGAATAGCCCAACTTCCAGCTTAGGGGACGTGAGACCTTCCTACCTCTGCAGCTGTCAGCCATAAACTGGGTTATCTTCAAAGGTATCTAGGACGTATTGAACACCACAGGAATTGAGATGATGCTGTTTTGGAAAGTACTGTATTGCAGCAGACAAACATCATCTTCCCATGGACATGAAGATAGAGCATTGTTTCTCATAGCCAATAATTCTGCTGACATTTTAGGGAAATTACTGGGAAAACTGGCATCTCCAGGATCAAGCTATTTTTAGGACCATTCGAGATCGTTTCAAGACAAGTGATTGCTGAATTTAGAACAATCATCAAGAAACAGAGTAGCTGTCAACATGGTTTATGCAGAGGTGATTCAGGATCTGAAACACACTCGCCTCTAGATCATCATTTTTTCCACACTTTTTTTTTAACCTTCCTCTGCCCTCAGCTGATGGATGAATCATTATCCTCTGACAATCCAATGTTAATTAAAGATAATTTGCTTTCTATTTGTTCCAGAACCTTTCCTTATAAGTAATATAAATCTGGGCTTTGTAAATTATTCTCATCTTTGTAAGTTTTCATTTTATAGAGCTGCCTTGAAGACGTTTTTCTACAACCCACAGTTTTTACCATATAGGAGGCAGTCTGATCAGCAGACAAAGCGAACATTTTATTACCCAAACATATCTCCAAAAATATCAGTAGATTACACAAGAGACTTTCTGCTGATGCTGCTTTCCTCCTACATGATATGGCAGATGCCAAGAACTTTTGTAACCTTTGCCCTATATAAGTCTGAAGGCTAAGTGATGAAATGAGAAGACATGGTACCTACAGATGATGGTAAGCAGTGTTCATGGGCCTAGAAGCAAGAGCACAAAAGACATGGCAGAACAAAAAGGCTGCACTGTATATACGTGTAAAGACTCAAATCCTGGAGCAGTCTGTGTGACTCTGGAGAGAACTTAGGCACATCCATTTCACTAAGTTGTGTTGCTGAAAACAAGTCAGAGCTGCGAACCGCTCAATTACTCTTGCAGGATGAAAGTAAAGGTGTCTCCCTTGCCTGGTGTGTTTCATACACAGGCCAATTAGATCAGCACGCTTGTCGCTCTGAGGATCTCATAATTGCAGCTGTTCTACCTGCAGAGCAATCCGCCTGTCCCTAACCCGCGGCCCTTGATGCTCATCACTGAACAACACAGCTGGGTGCTGGACTTAATTGAGACAGGGGGTTTTACATGACTGTACTGCGTTTAGAGCCAAAATAGCCTTAAGCTGCTTTAATTTAGATCCTAGCCAGACTGATATTTAATAGATAAATAAATAAATAAAATCGAATAAACCCTCAAGGCTGCCCTCTAATGCCAGCAGCAGAATTCTGCTCAAAGAGCCCTTCCATCAGGTAACGTTTGATGAGAGCTTAACTGGGGAGCTGAGAACTTTGCATCAATGCTAGAACAAAAAACCACACATCCTACTTCTTAACTAGCAGAGATTTGATCATTTTAGCACAGAGGGGGGAAAAAAAATAAAAAGGGAGAGAGGTGTCTAGTGCTACTCACAAATTCAGCTAAATCATGACTTGGACCAAATATTCTTTTTCTCAATAATTTATATGCTATAAAGCTTCCCACAGACATTGTTTTGTTATGTTAAGGGGTTTTTTGGAAGAAGGGTGACTTGATTATTATTGAAAGGCTATATTTAAATTGCAGCAATGTTTTTTTTAGGCAAAAATTCTATCAATAAGCTTAGTCAAAACAAGATATATCAATTTCTTAAGAAGTGGGAAATATTAACTTAGGTGATAATATAAATGTCTAAGAGCATGCTTGGATTGCATTAACTGTAATCTTTGGAGCCGTATCATCTGGTGTCCATACTAGGAATATTTCACCATCTGGTGTAAATTCTGAGATCTGATGAATCAGGCACCATTTCCTAATACTGAATTTCCTGCATCTGATCACACATAAAGTTTATTTTTAGCAATTTGATTAGAAAATAAAAGGCGAGTTAGAAACCTCAGGCGCTGGTGACGATCACTAGAGGGCAGTAGCCAACCCCTAATGTTCCCACAGTTTTCCACAAAGCTTTGTAGGCACGCACACGGGAAGGAGCTGAGCAGCCTTGCCGGGCGACGACGCTCACGTGTAGGAAGAAAAGCCTCCCTGTTTGCCACGAGTGTTAGCGCTGTTCACTGACATTAAGCTGTTTTTTAACCTTCGTGGTGACAAGTAATACAGGCAATGTTGTTTCTTTATCTTATGGTGCCCGTCTTCAGCACCACAGGTGAGCTGTGGAAGAATAATTTGGATGTTTCCACCTTGCAAATGCCGGGACCAAGCTGTGGGACTTACTCTCCGCTCCCTCCTGTCTTGTCAGCCACATGTGCCATGGGGCACAGTCACATTCAAATCTGCATTTTATATGAATCTTCACATATACATATAAGATAACAGTGCAGATGTTAGTGCTTTTTATTTCACTGCCATTTATATATTCTTTTCATGTACATACATATATTGGGTGAAACAATGCCAGATCAGTAGAATGGAGTGATTCCAATGCTTGTCACTGAGAAACTATTCCCAGCTCTCCTTTCTAGCACTGACACTTTCATATTGTATTTTCCCTATCCCATAACCAAATTTATTAGAAAAAGAAGTAACTAATGTTCAAAGCACCACAACAGGCTGGGTTCCCAGACACACTCCTATCTGTGCCATCAAGAGGGTGGGATATGAATATGAAGGAAGAATGGGATCTCAGACCATGTACAAAGTGGTTATATATGTTCATGACATGTGAAATAGCTTTCCATCAAAATGGACATGGCATTGAAGGCAGAGGGGACATGGGTATTTCTTCTCTGCATGCTGTAGTTAGTTTTAAAAATGAGCCAGATGAAATTAAAAATGGGTGGCATAATATCTAGCACTTTCTAGTGTTCCTAAAGCCATTATGTTTTCATTTAGAAAATCTAATTGTATTTGGTGGTTTACACTTCTGCTTCAGGATTAAGGATTTCATAAAAATTACTTTTCTATTCTAATGGTTATGCAGAATGCTTGAGAACCTGAGTCATAAAAGTTGAGGAAGGAAAAACCACTGAAATAACCAACCTTCTGTTGGCTTGTTATTATTGCTGACAATTTTAAGTTCCTGACTTTTCACTTAAGAGTTTGGGGGCTTGGCTCATGACTTATGAATGCGGGGATTTCAATATGCTCTTAATTTTACCCAGAAAGGGAGAGTTGTTGCAGAAATATTTGGTCACCATCTGCTATCTCTGTGTCAGATATACACAGTTTTGGCAGAAGAACATCCTTACAAGGTATGGTTAAGGCTCCGTTATTCTGTTTCTGACATTAGATAGACAAGCATTAAGAAAGAGTCAAAGAACAGGGCAAGCAGGGGATGATGCTTACCCAGAATACTTTGACAGCTTTTAAAGAAAGTGTTTGTATTTAATAGTCATGTTTTGTTTGTCTAGCAGAAGAGATCTCACTTTGCTATCACCAAAGGTGTACTTATGCAAGAAGTGATCATTTTAAAGCCAGCACATGCAAACAAATTTCATACTTATTTTTGAGGAATTTGTGGAATCTTCACATGTTATCATAACGTTTTGATCTATGAGTTCAGAAACCAGCAAGGGTGTCTTGCACACATTGGCAGTGTGCAAGACAAAGAACTCAGCTTGAAGAAGAACAACAACCTAAACTTTCCAGAAGAAGAACACATTTCAGTGCTCAGTCAGAAGGGTAAAACTTTCACAGAAAGGGAGACTTTCACAAAACAAAAAGATAGCAATGGAAAGCCTTTAACTCTTGAAACAAACCTTTTCCCAGCAGCAGACAGAATAGTCCCTCCCAGCTGCATGCTCCTCCCTTCCTGGTTGAATCCATCTCTCCTCTCTTTGACAAGTAAACCACTAGATACTAGATAACAAAGTAGACAAGCAAACCACCAGACAACTCAAGCTAGTATGGGATACAGAGAAACAAGTGATGACTCAGCCTTCAGAAACAGAGACCACTCAGTACCCAAGGACAGAGAGCCAGCAGAAGGGCTGGCCACCCCACCTGCACAGCAATAATTAAACTACAAAAGGTGACTGGTTGGGGCTGCAGTTGTTTCCCAGAAGACAGATAGACTCTGCAGGAACTCTGAGGCATCAGTCCCTCTCTCTTTTTTATTTCAAAGTATAAATTGTCTTCAGAAAGTCTCTGAGATTTTAGGCTTATGATGCTTGCCATATGCTAACACTGGATTAACCTCACAAAAGCCAGCCACCAGTATAGCATGCAGGACTATTGATATCACCTCAATATCACCTTCTACAGGGGAACCTTAAACCTAAAATCTTGGCACATCCAAGGCACTGCAGCATCCTAACTCTGAGTTAGCATCAAGGGCACATTTCAGAAATAATTCTCTGGAAGCCAGTGTAGCAGGGACTAGTGCTTGGTCCACTCAGTCTCTGAGAAATCAGACCAAAGCTGGACTGAACCAAAGAATATAGCTTTGCTGAAAAGATGTTCTATAAGTCCCCAGTCCACTCAATAAGATCAGTACTGGGGGTTCATAATAGTAAGATGTTTGGACAATGGCATTTCTAAATTAGTAGGTTTTACAGAGTCTATAAATCTCTCTCAGGGGTCCTCTTTTCCACTTCAGCTAGAAAGAAAGTCATGGCTAGGAGTTACAAAGGACTCTAGAGGGGAATTAAGCTCTGAAGTCCTACTGAATTAGCATTGTTTACAAAGCAGTCGTAAGTATAATGGATGTTAATGAGTCTTTAATGGACCGAGTTGCAATGCAACACGTGGTGAAGTACAATTAACAGAAAGGCTGTGCTTCCCTCCCATTTATTCTACTTGACACAGGTGTAGAAACCCTGAATTTAAATGAATTGTCCTGTTGAGAACAGAGTAAAAGAGCTCAATCTGTTTGTGCACATTGCCTCTGTTCCCATGACTGAGAACCATTGAAAACAGTCTGGCTCCAACTTCTTTACACCCTTCTTTCAGGTATTTGAACACAGTGGTAAGTTTTCCTGAGCCCTTTCTTCCTTATGCTGAGCAGTGTCAGCTCCTTCAGCCGGTTCTCCAATCCACCATGAGGTGCTCTAATATCCTAATCATCCTCGTGACCCTTTGCTGGAGTCCCTTCAGTGTGGCTGTCTCTGTCTTGTACTAAAGAGCCCAGAACTGGACCCAGAACTCCAGATGTGGACTCCCCCAGTGCTGAGTAGAGGGGAGGGTCACCTGCCACCACTCACTGGCAATAATCCTCTTAATGCACCCCAGGATACCACTGGCCTTCTTGGCCACAAGGGCACACTGCTGGCTCATGTTCAACTTGATGTCCACAAGGACCCCCAGGCCTCTCTCCACAGAGCAGATTTCCAGTAAATCAGCCCCCCAGCATGTACTGGTGCAGCAGGTTGTTTCTTCCCAGGTGCAGGACTTTGTGTTTCCCTTTTCTGAATTTCATGTCATTCCTGACAGCCCATTTCATTAGCCTCTTGAGACCCTTCTGGATGGCAGAATGATTCTCTGGTATATCAGCTGCTCCTCACACATTTGTGTTATCTTGAACTTGTTGAGGGTATGTTCCAGCTCATTAATGAGGATGTTAAGCATGACTAGACCAAATACTGAACCCCAGTGTACACCAGCAGTTACTAGATACTAGATTCTGTGCCACAGACCATCCCTCTCTGAAATGGGCAATTCAGCCAGTTTCAAGTTCTGCTCATCCAGTCTGTACATCATCGGCTTCTCTACAAGGATGTTACAGGAGACAATATCAAAAGCCAAGTAGATGGTATCACAAAATCATAGAATAGCTTGCATTAGAAGGGATCTTAAAGATCATCTCATTCCAACCCTCCTGCTGTGGGCACCTCCCACTAGACCAGGTTGCTCAGAGCTTCATCCAACCAGACCTTGAACACTTCCAGGGATGAGGCATCCACAAATTCTCTGGGCAGCCTGTTCCAGTGCCACTGTCACAGTAAAGAATTTCTTTCAAATAACTAATTTGTTTTAAAGCCACTACCCCTCATACTGTCACTACGTGCCCTTGTAAAAATCCCTCTCCAGTTTCCTGACAGGTTCTTCTAAGGTACTGAAAAGCTGTAATGGTCACCCTGAAGTCTTCTTCTCTTCAGAGTATCCACAGCTCTTTCCTTATCCACCAAGACAGTCACTTCATCATAGAAGATTATTGGATGGATTAAGCATAACTTCCCCTCTGTGAAGCCACACTGAGCAAAAGGTTTACTTTTGTTTGGTTTTAGTTTTTAGTAAGACTGGAGAGGAGGGGCTAGACATTTTTCAGCATTAGACATGTCATTGCAGAAAAAGCCCTCATACCTTCTGAACCTTTCAGCCTTTATTCATGTCAGACAGTCACTAATCTAGCTATTCAGAACACCTCAGTCACAAGCAACCTGATGTACACCTCCCCAATGATTCATGATTACCTAAATCCCACTGAATTCAATTTTAGCACTCTGTTGTCATTTTGACAGGCTGTAATTTAAAGAGCAACATATTCTGTATCAATAGTGACGTGGCTGAGAAGATAGCTGTCATTGGGAAAGCTGCAAACATCTATCCACCATCTTTGGAGACTCACCTTGTACAAACACGCTGTGGACAGCCTTAAGTTTTGCCATGTATATACATAGACAAAAGCTATATCAGGTCTTCTGTCAATGTAAATCAGCCCCTATAAATGGCTATAACATATATAACTGCACCTGATTTTAATCAGTGAACTATTTTACCCTATTTAATTCTGAATGCTTTAACTATACTACATATGAATCTAAACTAAAAGCTTAAAATCTTATATCTGGGAAAAAAGTCAAAAAGGAGATACTACAAATTACAGGAACATATGAGAATGACTTTCAAGCAATCCATACTCAAAAAGTTCATACAAAGAGTAATCTAAAAGTAATCCATATCGGAGTGTGCAATCCTGAAAAGCTTTTAATCAGGAAGAATGGAGTATGTTATATTGAAATTACACCACAAAACATACGGTGAGCTGTGCCTCCTCAGACAGGGAATTTGACAAGCACATAGCAGCACTCAGGAGCACTACTGACCTGGAAGTCCTTTCTTCCACCACAGAGATACTTGATAACTTCCCATGATAAAGAAAGTAGTTTTAGAGTTTTTAGGATCAAAGTTTAGCTTATGGGCATTACCATATCTCACAGAATGAGAAGAATATCACCTTCTGAAGCACAAACAGCACCTCCTTGAGCACTCTAGGATTTGAGGAGAGCACTCTGAATCTACCCAACAATACAAGAGACTCATGGTTACAAGCATGCGAAGGACCATATTGGCATAGAGTCCCAAGACCTATCATCACTTCCCCCCTGCTGAGGCCACTGCTCGTGGCAGGTGAGCAAACAGAGGAGCACGGTCCTTCCACTAGGAAGGAAGACCCAAAAGTGGACTATAGCTGGAATAAACAGTAGCATTGAGGTAAGGAATACCTCTGCAGCTGGGGAACAAGATGTGCACTGTCGCCCTGAAAATTCAGTTTTCTGAGCTTGCTGACATAGTTTTCTAAAGACATTCCCAGGACAGTAACTGTAAACATAGATATGTGTACATTCTTTCTGATACACGTCTTGTGATGGACATCTCTTATGTGCTGTCGGGAAGGTGTTATCCTGACTATCCAATCCCTGGCCGTGGTCAGAAACCTATGAAGTCTGAGAGAAGAAATAAAGTTCTCTCTTCCTTTCACCACAACTTAAGCTGTGTTCGTGTGACCTATTTCGTGTCCAGCGGCAACAGTGCACCAAGCAGCCTCATACACAGAGGCAGAGTGCATTAGGAGTTTTGAAAAACTGGAAAGCTGCTAACCTAGCCTAACTTCACTGAGAATGCAAGAATAAACTAATTCACAGCAAAAGCTGGCACCACGTGATGAGCTGCTGTATCTACAGCTGAGGATTGAGCTCCTAAATGAAATACCTTCTCCTGAGTGAAGAGATCACTGCTTCTTTGCAGATGCAGGATCGCCAAGTAGTAAAGCTATCACTGCTACAAGTAGGACCTTTCGCACCTTGTGAGTTCTCCCATTCCCTAATAGCCACGATGTCATCCAGAAGTGTGAATGCCTCTCCACATTACACAGCAGGACCTCCAGTATGAGACTGAACCACGCTGGCCGGGCCAACCCCAGCCCTAGCCACTGGAACACTTTACTTTGCACTTGATTCACAGTTGCATGGACAACTCTCTCTTTCCATAGGAGACTGGTTAGCTGATTTCTTGCTTGTACACAGTGACAATTATCTTCAAGCCTAATATCCACAGCTTCAATTACTTGGTGAAGTAGTTGTGTGTAACCCGAAGGTTATATAGGAGTCAAAAAAGAAAAGAGGGGGTGAAGAAACAGAGAGAAGACGATCTGTTTTCACAAAAAGGCAAACCTAGATGCCAATTCAAAGCAGCTTGGCATATCCCAGAGGATCTCCACCTCCCTGTCAGAGCCCATGTCTGGCAGATGTCGGCAGCGCCAGTGCCCACGGGACAGGGGCCACACGCCACTGAGACGCGGCACCCACGCGCATCCCGGCAGCGCACCGGGGGGCCGAGCCAGGCCGCTCCCTCGGGGCACGGCCCCGACAGGCCGGGACCACCGAGCCGGCCGCGGGGAGAGGGCGAGGGGCGGCAGGGCAGTGCTGCTTGCCTTGCCCTGCAGCCCTCGCCCTGCAGCCGCCGGGAAGAGGGCGGGCTCAGCCCGCTGCGCGCGTAGCGGACAGGGCTCTGCGTCCCGGCCGCCAGCCAAGCCCTTGCCTGGGGAGAGGGCTGCGGCCCGCGGGGCTCCTGGGCGAGAGGCGAAAACCGGTGGTGGGTGATGGGGACGCGGGTGTCCGCCGTGGGTTGCCAAAGAGCCAAAGAGCTGAGCAAGCGTGTCCCGCAAGGAGAGCCAACATTCGCTCGAGGGGAATTAAAAACTAAAAAATACTCAAACCCGCCTACTTCTGACTTCCCTTGCATGGGTGACAGTCCGACCGCGGCAATGTCGGGTGATCTCCCTCTGCCTTCAGCCCCGCCGAAGCCCTCCGAGGACGAGGAGGCGGTACACGCGGGGATGCCATGGCCACCCCGCGCCCCCCGCCGCTGACCCGGGCAGCCCGGCCCGCGGGGGAACCAACGAGGGAACAGCCAGCGAGCAAATAAACAACTTCCCTCGTGTAAGAAGTTGCCTCGCAGGTGCCTGCAGCTGGCGGTTAACACAGACAGTAAGAGGATCAACTCCATCTCCGCCAGTGGAGCAAAAAGAGGAGGAAAAAAAATAAAAGCCCCCTCATTTGCTATTCAGAATTTAGTTAATTTGGATGATAACGGTTAGTGTTTAATCCCATTGTACGAGAATGAATATACCGAAACCTACAAGGCTCCTGGAAGAATAATACGGCCGGCGGCACGGCACGCAGGGGTGCCCAGGCGGGCAGGCGGCCTTGCCCACTCCGTCCCGCCGACCGGGGCAGACGCGCCCCGGGGCACTGCCGCCTCCTCCCGAGGAGAGGTTCGGTGCTCCCGGCCGGCCCGGAGAGGTGGGGACCAGCCCGGGCCGGTGGCTGGTGTCAGGCTGGCACCGCGCCTGTCCTCCGGCCGCTCCTGGGGAAACGAACGGGCGAGAGCGGCGGTGCCACTCGCAGTGCTCACCCTGGGACATGCGGTGGGGATGCTTTCCCCATTTTAAACAGCAAAGGGAAAAGTGTGGAAAAACGCGGAATACGGGAGAGGACGTAGGAGTTTCCGAGAGAAGAACTGCCCGAGCTCACATGGAAGGGATATCGCCGTTTCCGCAGCCCTGCCCGGGGCTCGGTAGCGTCGCCCGGGAGAGCAGAGCCAAGCACCGGGCGGCCCCGCCGCAGGCCAGGTCGCTCTTGGGTTCTGCCTCCCACTCGGGGGTGGCGGCGCCCCGCAGCAGAGCCGGGGCCGGGGGCGGTGGCGGGCCCGGGGGGGAAGAAGAAGGGAGGGCGGCTCCTCGGGCTGTGCCGGGTTCGGAGGCGCACCGCTGGCAGTGGAGAGGCCCGGGGGGGCCCGTGCCCGCCGCCGCGTTGTCGGGGGGGGCGGCGGGCGGCGGGGGCGGGCGGCCCCCCCGGCGCGGCGGGGCGGCCCCGGCGGGGGCGGTGCGGGGCGGTGCGGGGCTGTGCGGGGCGGGCCGGGGGCTCGGTGCGCTCGCCAGGCGAGGAGCGCGGCTGCCCGGGCGGAGGGCCGCGGAGAGGAAAGCTAACAATGCTGTGAAAATATGTTTGCAGAAAATAGACAATTGTTGGATTAAACGTATTCAAGTATGAAATAATGCCTTTTTGTGTAAAAAACCTCAGCAATGTGAGCGTACAAAAGTTCCCCTGTGGCAGTTACTTGCTCCCTTTGTGAGCTTTGCGCTCCGGCGTCTCCACTTGGCGCGTTTAACTCGGAGCCCCCCTTTAAACGCGATTGTTTCTTTCTTTTTAATGACATTTACCGGATCAAAACATGCTGTTAATTCGATCAGAAAGCTTTACCCTCCTTAACAATGCCACAATAATTTCTCCTGAAGTTTGTTAAATTGACCAAAATTAGGCAAATGAATAGGGGGTCTGTCGGCGATCCCGCTCGCAGGTGACACCGAATAATGCACTCTCGGACCAGCTGCGATCCCCTCTTTATTTGCCCCTCTTTTCTTTGACCCGCATTATTAAAATTTAGGCCCAATGAAACTATTCATACTTTTCAATGGGACATTTTCCTATAGGATAATAGGCTACAAATTGAGCCTCTCCAAAGGAGAGGGGGAGAGCAGGGGGGGTAAAACAACAACGCACAGACGCGCACACCACACAAAAAAGGAGCGTCGTGTGCCAAAGGCTGGCGAGAGCCTCCCTGGGACGACGGAAAAAAAAAAAGGGGGGGTGATGGGGGGGGATATCGTGTGCCAGCCCCCCGGTCCCACACCTGCCGGGGTGTCCCCGGCGCATAAAGCGGTGTAAACAAAAAAATCCTCGCTGCCATCTCTTATAAAGATGGACGTGTCACCAAGTCGTGTGAGAAAAGCCTGAGAACAAACGGGGCCACTCCGTCTCCAAGGGTTCTCCCTTGAACTGGGCGGAACAGCCTATTAAGGGCTTACTTAATTACTTTAATGACTCTGGACAGGCTTTAAAATGCAGTCAGCGCCGGGGCTAAGGGGAGGGGTAGGGGGTGCCGGGGATTTGAAGGCTGGCGGTGGGGACGGGGCCGGGGATGCGGCGAGAGGGGCGCAGGGCGCGATACCGCGCCCTGCGCCCCGCTCGCCGCATCCCCGGCCCCGTCCCCGCCGCTATTGTGGGACAGTCACGTGTGTCCCCGAAGTCCACGTGGGGCGACACAGCTGGGCCGCCCCCGGCTGCGTGGACGGGGGCGAGGAGGGGGAGAAAGGAAGAAGAGAGAAGAAAAAAAGCCCCTCATCCCCTCGCCCCCTTCCACCCTGATCTTTAATGCATACATTCCCTCGGCGCCGCTCGCCCCTAATCCTATGGGATCAGCGGGCCCATGGAGGCCCCCCGGGGTCCCCCCCAAGAAGTGATGGCTTTATAAGGGGGCCGGAGGGAGAGGGGATGCATATCTCACCATGGCCTCCAAGCTCAAGGAGCGGAGGGTGAGTCGTCGCCCGCCTTGCGCGCACGGGTCTGAGGGGCCGCCAAGCCGACCTGGCCCCGGACCCTTCGCCGCCTTTCCCTTCGAAAAGCCCCCCCCCAAAAAAACAACCACACCTCCCTCACAAAAACAAGCCTGCCTTGCCAGGGCCGTCCGCGCAGTCGGGGAGCCACCAGGGCCGCGCGGAGACGACCGGCCACCGGAGCATCATCCCTCCCGAGGCCGAGTGGCGCCCGACACCGCTGCTCGGAGCGGGGTTGGGGACTGGCTTCCCTGGAGGGGTCGAGACTGGGGCCGGGGGCGGCTGTCACGGCGAGACATCTGTGATCCATCTGCTTTCTCCTCCCTCACTAACGCGTCCCATATGTTTTGCAGAGGACGCCGGTTTCCCACAAAGTCATTGAGAAGCGGAGGAGGGACCGCATCAACCGCTGCCTCACCGAGCTGGGGAAGACGGTGCCCATGGCTCTGGCCAAGCAGGTAGGCGGGGGGGAGCAGCCCCTACGCCCTTTTCTCCTCGGTGCGCCGCGATATTCCCCCCGATACGGAGGGGTTAGGGGGCGGTCCAGTGGAACGGAGAGCGGTCTCAGGGAAGAGGTGATGCCCATCTGCCCTGCCCGTTGCAGAGCTCGGGGAAGCTGGAGAAAGCGGAGATCCTGGAGATGACGGTGCAGTACCTGCGGGCCCTGCACTCGGCGGACTTTCCCCGCGGCCGGGAGAAGGGTAGGTGGGCGGGAGCGATCTCCCGCGACCCCCGCCGGGTCACTCGCGGCGTTGGGGTGGCTTTCCCCGCTCCTCTCCCGGCCAGACCCAGAGGAGCTCGATTCCCTTCCCTATCCCTTCCAGCAGAGTTGCTCTCCGAGTTCGCCAATTACTTCCACTATGGCTACCACGAGTGCATGAAGAACCTGGTCCACTACCTGACAACGGTGGAGAGGATGGAGACCAAAGACACCAAGTACGCCCGTATCCTGGCCTTTCTCCAGTCCAAAGCACGCTTCGTTACTGAGCCTCTCTTCACCTCCCTGGGCTCCCTCCCGGAGCCGGACTTCTCCTACCAGCTGCATCCTGGGCCCGAGTGCCCCGGGCATGTCCACAGTCCCGCCGAAGGCGTGCTCCAGCCGCCCTCGGGGGGGCCGTTCCCCTGGCACGGCGCCGCCCGCAGCCCCTCCCTGCCCTACCACTTGCCCAGCGCCACCGTTCCCCTCGCCAGCCCCGGCCAGCAGCGCAGCACCTTCCTCTCATCCGTGCAGGGGCTGGACCGCCACTACCTCAACCTTCTCGGCCATTCCCACCCCAACGCCTTCGGGCTGCCCCCGGGCCAGCACCCCTCCATGCTATAGAGACTCGTCCCGCCTGAAAGAACACCTATTTATGACCGCGGACACTGCGGGTTACAGCCGGGCGCAGGGGGAGGCTGCCGGGGGCAGGGAGATGCGCGGCGGTCCCGGAGGGCAAGGAGCCCGCGGGGGCCCAGATCTGTCCCCGCCTGCCCTCTCCAAGGGCCTGAAGCTGCCCCCACCCGCTCGTCTTCCCACCTCCGGGTGCAGTGCCTGTACAAGTGATGCCTTGGAATAAACGTTTATCCCCGCCGCTCCTTTTTGTTTCCGTGAGGGAGCTTCCTCGGGTGGCGGTGGGAGTCTCCCCACGCATCCACCTAGGGCAAAAAAGCCACGAGCGAGACGTGGTCAGCCAGGGCCAGGGAGCTTGCTGCACGCACCGGCCGTGGCTGCCGCTTCGGGCAGGCGGGGCCGGGCGTGATGGGCCGGGTGTCGGTGCCGCCCGGCTTCTGCTCCGAGGTCGTCACCGGGGACTGTGAGGGAGTCCCGGGGTATCCCGGAGGTGGTGGATGCCCCACCCCCCCGAAAACCCCGCGGATGCTGCGCCCCACGCGCCCGTGGAGCGGTGCTCCAGGGGCACGTGTCCGAATGGCATTGGCATCTCCCGTGTGCTTTGCTAGCGAATTTCTCCGCGGCGCAGCTTGTTCGGAGGAGGATGAATAATGGCGAAGGCGCAGAACGGGGCGGGAAGGGCAGGCGGCCGCTGCGGAGGTGCGGAGCGCCGAGAATAAAACCAATGGAAGCTCCGGGAGCGAGTCTTTTCAGCCCCGCCGCCGGCGCGGAACTGCGGCGTGGCTCCCTCCCGACGGGGCAACTCCAGCCCCGCCTGAACCAAGCGTCCCGGGTGTCTCCATAGCCTCTGGAAGCAGGGTAGCTCGGGCATGCCCGGCGGGGCCGGAGCCGTCGAGGGGTAAATTAACTTATTCCAGTTGGGTGGGGAGGCTTTGAGGAGATTTGACCTGGGCTGTTTGCCCAGGTCGCAGAATGGGCTGACCCCCAATTTGTAAACCAACCCGACCCTTTATTCGGAGACAGACAAAAAGATCTTTATTACAATGAGTAAAAAGTGGAATGTGTATCTTCCATTTAACCTGCAAATACAGGAAAAGCTCCTATCCCAGATTAGTGGGGAAAGGTCATACGGCGGGATGATGATGAGTCAGCTAGGGAAGGGAGAAGAATACCCTCATTTCCTCGGGACACCTTTTGGACGGTAAATCCAGAGGGAATCCCTTTTAGGTCAGTGTACACAGAACAGTATGGATTCAGTCAAACACAGTCAGCAGCAGGAATGGCTGGTGCCTATTATGAAAACACGTCCAACACTAATTTTTATCAGCACTGGATACAGAATATGGACAAAACGCTACGTAACATTTATTCCATGTGCTTAAAAAGCTCTTGTGGTCCCACTTTGTTGCTGAAGCATTAAAAATATAGCATTTCCTGAAAATATAAATATATTCAGCATTTTGGTCCCTGTTAACCAAATTAAAAAAAACCTTTCCTTTGCTAAGTAGATTTTCTCTCTGGGATTAGCAGAGGGCCACCATGGTCAAAACTGGGGTCATTTGCATATAATTTTGCAAACTCGCACTGGTCCATGACAGTCTTTGTCTCTCCAATGTTGCTATCCTGGATTTTTTTTTTTTTTCTTTTCATTTTCATTTAGCTGTGGAGGATAAACCCCTCTTTGGCTTAACAATGACTTTAGGATAAAAGTCTCCCTTCCCTCCTCTCTTTCAGGGCTCTAAGCTCAACCCCCGCTTTTGGGCCTGAAATTATTTTGGAATTCGCTAAAATCAGCTGTATCAGGCATGGGAGCTGAGCTGCCTTCCTAGCTCAGATCCACACTGTGCACCATGCTCTGTGCACACAGGTGGGTCTGTATTGGCAGTGGGGCATGGTGTATAGGCAGCTCCTTCAGGACAGGCATCTTCCGTCTTTTGACAGAAGTTCAGCTCATTTGTCTTAATTTAATTTTGTATTTCTGTGCCTATAGGACAAAGACTTTTGGCCTTTTTCCCCCTTGGAATCAATTTAGCTCTGCCATGAGCATCATCTTCCAACTTTGATGGGAGCAGTAGGCACTGGCCTACTGTGCTGGGCCTGTTAAGGGCTGTACCTGGTCCCAGGTGAGGTGTTTGTCTGGGCTGACAATGCTCATCATCTGGCATAGGAGTGCCATTTATTGGTGTCTGACAGCAGCTAGCACAGGGAATGAATAGAGAGAGGGGTTGTTCCTGAAAATAAACTACTTTAATTCCCAAAGCCCCCAAAATACTAGATTTTGTGTTATGCACCTGCTTGGCTAAAAATCTTAATGGTGAATGATTGGCTCCATCATGTGCTATTCCTTTCCTTCAGCTAGCATCTTTCTCCTTCTTAGACTTTCACATCTCTTTTGGCACAGTTTGCCTTGCCTTCCTTTCCCATGCCTTTCATGCTCTCTTTTCCACCATTTCTCCCTGCTGTCTGAATTCCTCTTTTCCTCACACGTTCCATGTCCTACATGTACTGCAATTCTTCTCACCCCAGAAAACTGTTGTACAGCATGGTCACACCTCAGTAATTTCTTTATGTTGACAGCAAATAATCATGTTGGGATCAAAGGACAGCAAAATGTAAGTTTACAGTTCTGCATCTGATACTGACTCTTGCTATTTACTCAGACAGTAGAAGATTTTATGTTGATCTTTATAATATTGCATTATTGAAAACATCTCCAACTCCCTAATTTATCCCAAGGATTAATTTGCATTATTATTTAAAGCATCACCAATTAGATTAAAGAGGCATAAGTAGCCTGTGCATAAACTCTCCATCTTAAAACTTTCTGTTTTCAATAGGTAACAGGCAAAGCCTGGAGGAAATTCTGTCTCAATTTTATTATTCAAATAAGTAAAAAATGTTTATGGATTTCAAGTATATATAACACAGATCAGAACTTCTCTTTCTTCCCATGGTTTTGCACCAGTCTGAATGCATTATTCAAAGTTCTAGGGGCTTTGCTGGTAGCGCCACGCTGGAGTTTCCAGTCTTGGAAACAGAGCCAAGACTACTGAACAAAGTCCCCAAATTCAGGACAACACAGTCGTTCTTGGGGCATCTCATCAATCAGGTCAGTAGCTAACTAGAAAAGAGTACTTTTATTGTACTTTGGGTCCATGACTCTGCTTGCAGCACTGGACCACAAAGAGCTGCATCAGCACACCTATAGGGACTGAACCATGATTTTGAAAGAAGAAACTGAGGGGAAGAGGAGGAACTATACCACCAAAGGCTCCTAATTACAGACCCGTTCCTGTAGAGATGCACACAATAATTAGCTTCCTAGTGGTATGGATATGATCCCTTTCCCATGGCAAGGGTCCTGCCAGTTTATAAGTCTTGTGGTCCCACTGCTCTGTAGAATGCTGCTGCCATTCCTCAGGCTCAAAGGTATCCCAGGGTAGTCTGCATGATTTGACCAGGATCATGCCAGAAGTGCTTAGGAGAGCGGAAGGTCCTAGGTGCCAGGGTACAATTATCAACCCAATCAGATCAGCTTCTTGCCTTTCTACCACATTCTTGGAGAGAATTAAATAGTGCCTAGGAGTCCAGGGGGATTTTTTTTCCATTTTAAATTAAATCAATTATAAGGAGGAGGATACCTTCTGTTTTCGTGTGGAACAGTCTGCGCACTAGACACATGCTACTGAAGCAGCTGCAAGCTTGTCCAGCAACCCTTTTGCAAAGGCAGACTTTTGGAAATAAACCCTCCAGCCAACAGTTTCACATATGCTGAGATGTAGCATCTAATCTCACAGATTTGGCTCCTGCCTTGGGTGAGTCTCACATCATCATGTCAATTTCCAGCACTTTCCTGCATAGTGAATAAAGGCTGTTCTAGGACAAGAACACTGAATTCTCTTGAAGAGAAAAGTGATTATAGAAAGAAGTACAAGAAAGTCATTTTAATATGTATATAAGGTTAAAGCTCAGATACCTACCTACATAACATACTGCATATAGAGTGACATATTAAAACAGACAAAACTGAAACATCACATGAGAAGAAAGGAGTAGTTTGTTAGAGTCAAACTTGGAATATTGAATTAGGAAATTTATTAAATAAAAAAATGATTAAAATTAGGAAAGAGATTGTTTAACATTCATCTTCAAGCTACGGAAACTGAAGTGTGAATTATGCTTCATCAGAAGTAATACAATTAATTAGGCTGAAAAAACCCACTTTTGCTAACAGGAAATCTAAACTTTAGTGTGTATGCTCTGAATAGTTAAAGGCAATTTCATTTTTAATAACTGTAGGACTACAACACCTCCAAATGCAGTCCAACAAGTGAGTCCTTCAAGGCAACAGGGAATTCATTATAGGGTCTGTGACTCAGTTCTTATGCTTTTGGTGAACATGATGAAGTTACTTTTACCCCTGCTTAAGGGCTTAACCCAGAGCATGTAGAAGGATTTATACTAGCTCACTCCGCAGTACTTTGTTTAGAGAATCTTGTTCTCCTACTAGCTTTGTGGAAACCAGGCAGTGCCTGAGCTCTGAGCTCATCTCTATCTCTTGTGAATTCCACCAGCAAAATTATGCTTTCAGTCCCATAAAGGCTACAGGTATTTAGAGTAGAGCACAGTCCAACTGGAGCCCTAAAGACCAGGATCATGGCAGAAAGCGCCTTCATTGTGATTCAACAGCCTGTACCTCAATCTCTCCCCTTAGTTCCTAGGCTGAGGCTTACACATTCTTCTAGGAAGCTGAAGTCTCAAGGATGAAAGCTAAAAATTGTGTCCCTCTTTGGGGGCACCTTCCATAACCACTCTGCCTCTACAAAGCCATTTCTGTGTTCTTTGAAGGAACCACCATGTGCTGGTTCAACCTCCCAAAGAAGAGATCAGATGGCAGTTTGCCAGGGGAGGGTTTGATCTCAAAGTATCAGCTTGAAGGAAATGTTCAGTTTAGAGTCACTAGCAGGAAGCTGTGACATGGTTTGAGTGCCAACTCACTGCAAGGGAGGAGTGGAGACTGTGGCTTTTGCACTTCCCTCCATTCTCCTCCTCTGGAGGAGACTATGTGGAGACACACGTGACTGTGTGTATACCATTGTGTACTATACCCGTAGGAAGCTTATATACACCCTCTTCCATAGTACATCTGGATTCAGTTTAGTTTTTCTCAGTAATTACTAGTCTGGTTTGGCTGCTATTTGTTTAAATGTGGCTTTATTCAATCCTCATAGCTTCCCATGCATGCTGCATTAGTTCCAGGAGAAGAATTTGCAGAGACTAGCCTTTAAAGGTCAGTCTTTTATGATTAAGATATAGGCTTGGTATTTTTTTACTTTTTTCCCCAAACTAAAATGTCCTTTAATGTATCCTATGGCAACCTCAACATTTGATAAACCTGACAGGTTTTTGATACACCTGTGCAATCTTACTCACTCCAAGAGGTGACACCTCTACAGCCATGAGTAAAGATTAGGATATAGAGTTTTCTCCTGAAGGTGGTAGTATGGAAATAATTTACCCTTGCTATCAAATTGCTGCCATGTTTTCAGGACTGGTGTCTGTAGAAGGAACAATAACAACAAAACCTATTGAACAAACCTCACATGGCTTCAAACTGAGAAAAGTGTAACAGGGATGGCTGGCATTCACTGAGAACAGATTCTTTGAACCAAACTTCAAAAACCTCAGGAAAACCCAAGACAGTATGTATCCCATTCAACACAATTATATATTTGAATGTTCTAAGATAATCAATACAACCTTAGTCTTTCATATTCCATTACAGAATGCCTTTTTACCACAGGATGTAGTAGTAATTTTTCTATGCCACAAACTTTTTTTCATACAGTACCTTCTCATCTCTTAAAGAAATGAGAAAAAACTACTCTTGGAGTTTTATTACTGAAATAATTGTAGTAATTATTGCTGTAACAATCATAACTGTAATTATTATTGCAAATTCTCTTTGATGTCTGGAAAAGGCAATAAAGTAGTTGGAAAAAAAGTATGAGCAATAGTATATAATTCACTGCATAATGTCAAAACCTGCTAGACAGCAAAAATCTAGTAAAACTAGTACAATTATGATAAAGGTACCTTCTTTACAAAGCACCATCTGCAGAAAAGAGTATGTTAAAGCAAACAAGAGACTCCTAAATGCTTGTTACCTATATGCATATACTGTACATATATCTTTAGCTAGTGCAGGTGGCAGTTTCCTGGACATCCATGAAGCTATAGCTGCTTCCACAAGAAGAAGGCATGGTGGAGTCACATCATCAGAGAGCTTGCCAAGTAGGTTAGTGATACATATTTCAGTGGCTCCTCCCGCTCATTTTATTAATTCAATCACGCAGTCACATGTTTATAAAGATGTATGGGAAGAAAATAACCTAATCTTGTCTTAAACACACAATTAAGCTGATCATGAAAGTGAAGTCATGTACAGAACAAGTCCTTCTGCCTCTAGTACTCAGTGCATAAAATATTCCTCCAAGAAAAAATGCTGCAACTAGGCACAAAAATCTATACTTAAAAAAAAGGCCATCCTCCAGCTTTGTGCATATGGAGGAGCTAATCCAACTCTCTGAGGTCAAATGATCTTTCCATGGTGAGGAGATTCCAAGCAGCAACGTGGCATGCTGTTCTTCACCAAATATTACATCTTCTCCAAAGCTGTTTGCAACTCTCCATGCTGTAGCTTTGCATCGTCTTTCCAGGAAATTAATATAGAATTATAGAATGACTTGAGTTGGAAGGGACCTTAAAGATCATCTAATTTTCAAGCTCCCTGTCATGAGCAGGGACACCTTCCACTAGAAGGAAGGCTTCTCAGACCTCCAGCCAGCCTGGTGTTGAAGGCCTCCAGGGATGGGGCATCCACAACTTCTCTGGGAAACCTGTTTCGGTGCCTTACCACCCTCTCAGTAAAGAGTTTCTTCCAAATATCCAGTCTAAACCTACTCTCAGTTTGAAGCCATTCCCCCTTGTCCTGTCACCACATGCCATTGTAAATAGTCTCTCTCCATCTTTTTGTACTTTCTTCAGGTATTAGAAGGCCACAATTAGGTCATTCCAAAGCCTTCTCTTTCCCAAGCTGAAAAATCACAGTTCTCAGCCTTTCCCCATAGGAAAGATGCTCCATTTCCCTAACTAATTTGGTGTCCTGCCTCTGGACTTGCTGCAACAGGTTCATCTCCTTCCTGTACTAAGGACCCCAGAACTGGATGTAGCACTCCAGGTGGTGTCTCACCAGAGCAGGGCAGATTTTTCCTTGATTTTTGTAGTTTGTTGTATGCTACATACAGTTAGCAACTGTGTTACAGTAAGCTTTGCTTTATATTCACAGAAAGAGCTTCTACCACCCCTTCACAAAGCAACTTACACTTTTGGATATGGCAAGCAATAAGTAGGCAAAGGAGGTATATCCCAGGAAACTGGGAGAACACAAGTGCTGTTCTGCTAGTCATGGCAATATCCTATGTTAATTTATCACAGTTTTGCAAAGGGGTTTTGGGGCTGTATTTGGCCAGCTTTTTTTCAAAACTCTTCCAAAGAAGATTTATAATCAATTTGCCTTTTCAGATTAAGATAAATAGAGAGAGAATGCTAAACTTCTTCCTGTTTTAGCAGGAAGTTACAGGGATTTTGAGACTAGAGTTCTGGATCAGAGAGGTAATTCCTGTTGCCAGCATCCAGCTTCCTAAAGGCCTTTTAAAAAGTTTTCCAGGCATTGTAACTGCAAACAGAAAAAACTCAAAGATTTCTACATTTCAGGAAAATGACAACAATTTGGTAGGGCACAGAATGCCTTTGAGCATTGACAAGAATAGAAGGATGGGATGGTACCAACTGGACTTTTTCATTCACGTACTTGGAAAAACCACTTTGTTATAAAACAAGACCATACCACAAAGGAAAAATCTTTTCAGTGGTGTGATAACAGAAGAACATACTGAAATTTATGACTACCTGACATGAAACTGTTAGCTGTCTCAAAGGAAAAGGTCTGAGAATTAATTAATCATTCTAAGCAATCTTTCTAGTTAAGAGGGATAAACAGGCAGCTCCCAAGGAGAATTTATAAGACTTAATTTATTTTCTCCCTTAAAAAATAAGTATATTTTCCTTGGAATACATATCTTTCCCCTTTGAATTTTGGCAGAATGTGGGATCAATAGGTCAGGTTCAGATATACAAGCAGGGGAAAAAATCAGGGCAGCTGAGTCCCATCCTCATTGTTGCCTGGCAAGTAGCCTAATTTATCTGCTCAGATATTTTAAAGGAGCTAGACATCTCCATGCTAAAATATTGCATTTAATTTAAAAAAAAAGTTCCTGTTTTTTTGTGTGCCTGTTACACAGTCAGAAGGTGCAACAAATGCAGCCACTGAACTGAAATAGCTGTGCCGTTGACAAATACTTTTAACATAGTAATTGCATGTACTACAGACCAGGTGGAAAGAATTTTATGTGGGGAAGAATGGATTATTTACCATTTCCCTACAGCAAGCACTGTTTCAGACAAAACTGTTAGCCATCCACTGAAGGCCAGTGTCCTTTCTCCATAATCTGATTGTCAAAATGTCAAGCTCAGAAGCTTGAGCCCCTTCACAGCACCAGTTTAGCACTGAAATGTCTGCATAATTACAGCCATGTTATTCCCCTGCCACCTATGCCACCATGAAGCAAAGGGCTTTAAGGACTCTATGTATAAAGCATCTAGATGTAAAATAAGAAAACTGGTATTATTAACCTTATGCATACTAGGGGAGAATTTTGCTTTCCATTGCTTTAAATGGAAATCAATTATTTTCTCCTCTCTTCTCTTTTCCTTTCCTTCATTACAGTCACTGAAATTTTACCAGCTCTGGCTGGCAACATGAATGAAGTGAATAATGCTGTGTTCTCTAAGCGTACTTAGGAACTGGCATTTCATTACAAATAGCTACATCATAGCAAAGCCAATCTTTAAACCTATTTTTAAAAAGAGAATTTTTTATTATTTAGAATTCTTCAGCAACCAGTTTTGATGCTGAAGCTTGTACTTTGTGCAATTTTTAAAAAAAGATTATGCTTACACAAGGTGCTATTTTGGTGCCGTACCCCTTACTTATCCAGTTTCTTTCCATTTTTGGAACCATGTTAGAACATAGTTTCACAACCACTATTTTTTCCCTATTAAAAGAAATTGTATTTTCCCACATCTGACTACCAGCATGTCAGAATCATATCTGGGCTTCTTCATAGTCTTAAATTATTAGCTCTTTTTCAGAGTGGATAATGCCGGCATTGGGAAAATACAACAATCTCAAGGAGTAGCCAAATGTCTCACAAACTCCTGAAAGCACAATGTGTTGTCCCTATAACTGGATTTCCATAGCTATTTCGGACTGGTTGTCAAACCTTATCTCCATACCCTAAAAGAATGTGTCATGATTATAATCAGACTTTAAACAGAATCTAAGGACACTAAATTATAGAATCATAAAATATCCTTAATTGGAAGGGACATACAAGAATCATCAATATCCTCATCCTGGCCCTGCACAGGACATCCCCAACAATAGATAATGACCATTTTAGAGAAAAATAGGAAGTTATTCTAATTATTAGCCAAATAACTGTGTACTTAGCCAGCAAACTCCCAGCAAAGTCATTGATGACTTCATAAGTTTTTCTAAGGATCATAGCTAACATGCTAATAGACACCAGACTGCTAAATGGTGCTTGCTCAGATCCCATGAATGAGGGATAATAATGGATCTCCAGGGATGTCACCACTCATCATGGTTCAGCCTTATTGTCACCATGTTTTCCAAAGCTGCATTAGCTTAGTACTTCAGTGTAAGATACATGGTGTCCTGAGGGAGACACTTAGAGTTAACTTCATCTCAATCTCCAATCTCCTTCTTTATCACTGCATGGTGTTTCTTCTGTAAGCTTGAAATGCTCCTCATAGCTTGAGACAGAAAAAGAAACCAATGCAAAAAGGCTATAAAAAAGACTCTCTCTGTTATTACTCTAATACAATTTCTCCTGGTGGGTTGCCTTCTGGTGCCTTCAGAGGTCACTACAGATTCGATATATCACAATATCACAATTTCTATATGGTCCCAATGATGTCTTCCAGCACCCACTATCATCCTGAAGTTTTCTAGGAGATGAGATTAACCAGTTGACAGATTAGAAAGAGCAAGCAGGACTTAATGACAGAGGACTCCAAGTCAAGATCCCAAATTTTTCTCTGCCATTCTTCAGACCATAATGTAACTATTACTTTGTACTATGAAGTAGATCATATAGTTTCCATGCCATTTGACACTATAGCCAACTAATCACTGCTCAAAATTTATGCCAGTGGAAAAAATAGTGCATATTATGCCTTATTGGTAATGCAGTGTTGACCCCCTGCAAGGACTTGCTTATAAGCTCAGCCTCATGCACATGACTTCCTTTATTTTACTGAGTGCTGCCTCATTCAGACTTCAGAGGAAACAGATTGCAGAGGAAAACTAGATTGAGGTAAAGTGTTGATACCGCAGAGGTATCATAGGAGCTGGCAGGTCTGGGAAAAAATAGTGGTCATAATGGTACATTCTTCCAACCTAACAAGGATTCTGTCTCAGAAAATGGCCAGGACAAAGATTAATAGCTACAAAACTGCCACCCTGAATGCTTGGAAGTAGGACCTGAGCTGGAGCCCTGAGCTTTTCTACTGAATTTTAAGTCAGAGGGATCAGTCAGTTTTAACCCAGTGGAAGACAAGCTGTTCTTCAGGACCAAAAGAAGTAGCATTGCAGGAGCAAGACACCTGTTTGTCTATATCTGCACTGGCTTATCTTCCTGGCTTTTACATTTTTTGGATCTGCTTATTTTCTTTCTATTTCTGTAAATCATTTTTCTCTCTAGACTCAGATTCCAGCCTGAACTGAGGTCTCTCACCAAATACACTAGGCAGCCCTTTTATGAAAGAGAAACAATCAGTTTGCTCCTAACTCTTCAGTCATGAGGTCTCTCCTTAACAAAATACCAGAGCCTAGGCAAGTGAGCAACACTCTTCACTGTAATACCTGCCAGTACAATTTCCAGTGATTTTAATTCTTAAAAGGTAACCACAGGTGTGGTGTTGCTGGGCAGCACTGCTTAAGCACGGCAGATCAGATGCTATTCTGATTTATAACCTCTGGCAGTCCAAGCAAATGCAGGAGCTGGCAGCTTTGCACATGGCTTCTGAAGGGCAAGACGCCCAGATATGTTGGCAGGCGTGCCTGCCCTGCACGAGTGTGCCTTCCCTGTGCTGCAGCACCACAAAGCGGGTGCTAAGCTGCTTTCAGAAACACGAAGCACCTCCAGGTGGTTAAGGGCACAGAGGGGCTGAGGCAAATGTCTGTGGTGGGCATAACCACAGTCCAGCAGGGTTAAAAGCGAGGCTATCCAAATTCATCCAAGACCTGCAAATCTGGAAACACGTAAGCCCTACATGCGTCAGATAAAGAAGCCAGAAAGAAAGGTGCCCCCTAATGAGTTTTTTTTGCGCTTGGGTGAGCGAAAGGGCTGCTTCAGGAGGCTAATAACTGAAAACCTTCCAGGCTTTTGTCCGGAGAAATGGCAGGCACTTTCCATCCCTTTGAAAAAAAGAAGGCCTTTCGGAGTCTTCACGAGAGATGTGGATTTTAAGGGCGACCTTAGGTCATACAGAACTAATCAAGCGAAAACAATAAGAAAATTAGACTGACAGTCAGCAAGTATCTGAGGACTTTATCAAAAAGAATTAGGAATGGACAAATTCACTGGGAGCAAAGGATCAGATCTGCAAGGTGGCATTGTGTGGTGGGATTAAATTATTTATTCATTGTTAATTTATTTATTTATGTATGTGCAAATGACCTAGCTGCTGCAGGTGCTGAGGAGTTTCTGAAAAGGCCCAGTTTTAGAGCCAAGGCTAGAATATTGGTCCATTTAACTCATTCTTTTCCTTAAGGCGATCAAACAGTGACTTTTATCTAGGAGATAGAGGAGGAAAACCATATGTGTACTGGGAATGATGCGGGGTCTGAGCAGCACTAAGTACCCAAGTATTCCAGTCTCATTCAAGAATGCTGTGCAGTTTAATGTCCAGCAAATTAGCAAATGAATGCTTATGTCAATATGTGAAAAATCCCTAGTTGGTTTAAACAGATAAAAAGCCTCTTGGGAAATGGCAGAAAATGCAGGCTTTCTCTCCCTGTCTTTTTTAAAGAAAGAAAGAGAAACAGTACTTATTAAGTTTTCCCCAAACTTACAAAAAAGTTGCAGAAAACACCAACAAGCTACATGGATGCTGCATCTTATATGTACATGACATTTTTCCAGTGCTGCTACTGGAAAAACAGAATATTTTTCACTCTTTGAATCACATATTTGTTATTCAGAAGAAAGCAGATAAAGTCTGGGACAGTTACAGAGCCTGTAAGATGCCACCCTGCTCCTTCTCTCTTAAAGGTACAGGACATCAAAAGCCCTGGAGAGGGTCCGTCTTTACATTTTTCCCTGATTATAAATCCTGCCTTGAAGATTAAATCCACAAATACCTCCCATTTTTATCTTCTCTACAATTAACCATTTATAGGAAAGGGTAAATTGTCATCTCATGTTTCTCTTGACCCAGCAGAGCAAAGCCACAGTGGGGACTCTGTGTACAACATGACCCTGGGGAAAAAAAAGAACACGAGATCTCAGCATGGGGGTTGGAGGCAAGAAGTCACACATATCAAAAATGACAGAGCCACATCAGTTAATACTATGTGATAAGGGTGTCCTGCTGGTGTTTATGTCCTTCTGCAGAGATACACTTGAAGGTTGGCTGGTAAGGAAGATTTTTTACCAACTCCAGAAATGGATTGTAGATATTAGGTCAGGAAAGACCATAACAAATTATTTTTCTTCAGGACAAGTAGCAGTAGCTATGCTAGTGATCATAAAAGTGCCCCATGAGACACATGTTAGAATCAGACAGGTAGGTTTATCCACTTCTGCTTTGCACGTGGTATTTCCCTCCTCTTGGCCATATATAGACCCTCTTCTTACAACCAGTCTTCATCATGTCATATTGGAGAAGGGGCTACTAAAGAAAAAAATACAGGGCATTTTAAAGAAGAAATATCTTCAATATTACTAAATTTAAAACGTTACCTCAGATTAAAAGTTCAATGAGCCAATTTCTCAAGCCATGCAAAATAGAAACATAGGCCATGTAAAAAGTCTGCATCCTCCCTGGAGTGATGAAATCCTCCTTTCTCCCCTAAACGTAATGTGTGAGGATGAATTCAGCGACAATGAATGCAGGTCACCAATACACTAGCACTTGTCTTCTGCAGCCCACTGAGAGCTGTGACACACAGTAAGCAGGGAGCCTGCTGACCTATGCTCTATCAGCTGTCAGGGTGCCTTTTAAAACAGCAAGAGCCAAAAGCAGGGTTAAATAGCACTGAGAGTTCAGCTGTGTCAGGAACAAGCAGCACAGGCCAGGCCTCTTCTTGGTCATCATTTTAAATGGATTGTGTCCCAGCTCATACTATCAGTATGCAAGGACATGATCTAGTGTTATTCTTGTCCCCAAGACTACCCAATTCACCTTCTGCATTATCTCTGACTTCAGCTATATTGACAACGTTCCACAGCTTTAGCTCATAGGCAAACTTCATTGCTGCCTACCTACTTTGGCTGCCACTATCATTAGATAAAATATTAGTATTTCCATGAGTATTATTAATATTGGAAGTAGAATACTTCCAGCATTATGTTCCATTTTTTCCACCTTTAGTGTGGTGTTCACTTCCCAAATTGTGTGAAATAAAAATTCTTTTTTTGCTTCTAATTAAGATGTTTTGTTTAATGTCTTACTGATGTTTCACACAGAAGAGTCAAACTGTCCATGAGTCCTCCTTCTGTTGGAGAAACAAGCTGGCTACCTACGTAAGTGGAAAGAGCTGCCTCAAGCCAGAATGGAAATATGACCTTCTGCAGACAAGTCTCGAGCAGGACCAGAGGGAGGACAAAAGAAAAGGTGACTTAAAGTGTCCTAGCACTCACCAGTACACTTTGCTAAGGGATGCCCAGGAAACCTTGTCATTTGCTCTATCTAGTCCCTGCTCTATGCACAGCTGTCATTCATTAGAGTTTTCTGGTAGCTGGTAGCCCAGACTGCTTCATGGAGCTGCAGTACAGTTGATTACAAAGACATTAGATTCATAAGGCTAATAAATGAAGTATAGTACCAAACTAAAACTGGGACACCTTGCTGCTTCTGGAGCTCTTCACAGTTAAATGAGCAAGGAGCTGAATTCACACAACCCAACCCCAAAAGAAGATTCTTTCAAGAACCACTGAAGCTTAGCCTTGACTAGGATCCCATCAGCTAGTGCCATTGTCACTACCTACCAAGTCCTACCGGATGTGGTTGCAAATTTTAGACTATAAAATTATCAGAGGTTTTAATTGCTTTTCATGCAGAGTATAAGACTGAAGTGAAAAATAAAAAAAAGTGAAAGTATAGAAATATATTGCTTATTGTTATTAAACTCTGGCTTCTCTAACATTTTGTGTTTAAAAGAACTCTTTCCTTCAGAGATGCTGCAGACAAGTATGGGATGTTAAGCTCAGAGTTAATAAGGCTGTGCTCTAGTACCATCTGTTCATGGCACTGAAGAATGTGTGCAGACACAGTTTTTGCTTCTGTTTTCACGTACGTATATCAGAGACCTGAGCAACTATCGCTTTTGTATTTAAGATGTATCAACCATTATTGTTGTTGTTGTTGTTGTTGTTGTTATTCTGCCATTGGTTTAATATGTGGACCCACAAAGCCATTCTGCCTAGACCTTCTCAGCACCATCTGAGGTCAGGTAGCCAAGGCATTGAAATCCCCTGCATTTTCACAACACTGGGTGTTGTGAAATGGTACCAGATAATGGTACCAGAGATTTTCTCAGCTGGATTAGCCTTCAAAGAAGAGTAACTTCTAAGTGAGACAAACCAGAATATTATGCTAATTTTCCAATGAAAATTTTGTATCCTTGAAAAAAGACTTTTCCAAACAGATCCACAGATTTTATTGAAAAACGAAGATTTATTCTTAATAAGAAGCAGACAAAGGCCATTTAAATGTATAACTATTGTTTTAGCATTTTTTCAGCCTAAAGGCTAAAGATAAAGAACAAAAATGCACAAGATCATAAGAAGATGTACAAAAGTAGAACAATGTTAAGAAAGACATTACTATAAAATTCCTGTCAGAGTGAAACAGAGTTTGCATTAATAAATACATCAGTAAGTGACCCAAAGAACCCTTCTTAGATAATAGGAACTTTGACTTGGCTGATCAGACATTCAGCAACACAAAGACTAAGGTGGCCACTGCAATGCAAATCTGCCCTTTGGGATCGGGTCTATGATGACGGCTGCTACCACACAAGTGTTTTCAAGATCCCTTTATATTTTCTCTACCGCTCAAAATGTGCAAGTTCTGAAACTAAAACACCATGTTAGTCCCTGGCGTCAAAAGTCAAAGGTTCCAAGACCCTAGGAGCATTCTGAACTAGCAACATATCCATCCCTTCAAACTCTGCTTAGTCATAAAAAAATACAGATGGGATTTCTTTCAAATATTACAATACTGAACAAGACTGGCCTTCTTTCAAATACCATAATATTAAACAAACTTAAATATGTTTGTGGGGGGAAGAACAAACTTTTAATATACTTACTGTGTGGCTGGTCACAGCTGCTGTTGCTCTTTTATATAGTCTTCTGAGCAGTGTCTGAGATAACATATACAATACAGACAGCAGGGAGAAGTCCAGACACCCAAAAGCTCAGCCCTATTTAGGTGTTCTCAGGAAATAAAACAAGGAATTAGCTGTTTGGCTGGCACAGATGCATATTTTTGCCTTCCTCTCAAGGGAAGCAGTCTGGTAAAATTTGCTTTAGTTTAATTAAAAGGGAAGGCATGGAGGAAAAGAAACCAAAGAAGCAAATTATTTTGCTGGGTACCATCAGAACAGAGCCCCTTAAAAAGTTGACAGAAGTAGTATTATTCCAGAGAAATTCTACCGCTTCCAGAGACAATGTATATATTGTTTTTTATACTTTCATCTGGAATAAGCATATGAAAATACAATTTATATACAATCAAATATATTATTGTTTTGAAGAAATGGCATTTTCACATTTCTTACTAATTAGAAGCTATCAGAGGAAAAAAAACACAAAAAAATTGCAGATCTTTTTTTTGAAACCTTACAGGAGGCTACTAAGTGGAAGGAAATAGCTTCACAAGATCTCCCTCAATGCCAAGATGCTGCAAATATCCAAGAGTTAATTAAAAGTCAAGTGTAAATACACAGCAAGGTTCTTTGTCTAACTCAGAAAACTGGACTGAATGTTTCAAGAGTTTCTCCTACTGTTATCATCATCTTTTTTTCTTTTTTTTTCTTTTTTTTTTTGTTTTTTGTTTTTTGGTGTGTGTGTGCACGTGCGTAAGACATCCCATCTAGACAATCTAAGAAAAAAAAAGGAAAAGAAAATAGCAAGTATGACATCACATATCCCTGGGACAGAGAACAGTTCTTTCTCCTTTACAGAAACACAGGAGGTTACAGTGATAATTCAAAGTCACATTAAAAAAAGCAGCATGAAATTATGAACTAAAAGTGAAAAATAGATTTTATAGACCTCAGCTACTCTTGGTCTATTGGCAATTCTTGTGCAGGTGTCTGAAAATCAAAACCAGAAATTAACTAGTTTATTTCTGCATACAAGGCACCTTAAATTACAGTTTGCTGATGAAATGTCCAGTAATAATCATCTAATTGTTACCAGTCACAGAGAAATTGAAGCACTTCCTATAGATGAAATTTTAAACTGTATGAATTGGTGCAACCATCCCAAGGGAATCATGGCCAAGGGAAGCATGCAAGAGATGTACACTGCATACTCCTGACCCAGGGTGATTCTTGTGATCATGCATCACTTGCTGATGGAGGTGAAGCCCAAGTGTGCCAGGTCACTAATGGCAATGAGAGCAGTAGTAAGACGGCTTGCTAAGTAGCAGCCTTATCTTCCCATGCTAAGGTTCCTTGGTTTGCAATTGCTTCAGCCTTTGAAATGGATCTAGTCTGATTTATATGAGAATAAGATGAAGCAAATTATGAATGGAAGAATTATGAAAAAAGCCCATTCCAACATCCCAATTACAATATGACTGTTTTAAACCTTTGGGTAGACTCCAACCAAAATGATTTGGTTTTGCCTGGACTAAAACTAGATCAGAACACCCTAAGAGGTGCACAGGTCAAGTCCAGCTGGGACACAGCACCTCACACACCTCTATATTTCACTGGCAGTAAAAAATGGTAAGGACTGGGAAAGACACACTGGCAAGTGCAAAGATCTATTGTGTTCCTATTTTTGTAACAGACTTGCCAGGCATGCACTGCTGACCACTGCCTGCACATCCACGTGCTGTTGTCTGACGGCTCAGGAATGCAAGTGGGACAGAACGGTTCAAGCAGCAAACTGTGCCAAGCGGCTCCAGCAGAGGCTGTGCTACAGCAACTGTAATATAACTGCAGTGAGGCTCCTTTAGTGTACTGATTTCCAGCTTAGCTTGTCTCATATCATCTGTGCATGCAACATGCCTGAGGATGGAGGCTGGACATTTTTGCCTGCCCCTTAGTCTCCCGTTAAAATGGGATTTAAACCAGCTTGGGGTTTAAAAGAATTGACAGCTGCCCTAAGTCTGTTTTAATATTTCATCACCTGGAAAAGCTACCCCTCCTCCTTTTCCACCTCCCAACTTCGCCAGGTCACATTCCAAAACAAGGCTCATTACAGCCCAGTTTCCCCTAGGAAGTGAAGAGTTGCACGAGCATTCTGCCCAACAATTTTTTTGCAGAGAAGGGGTATGCAGCTGCAAACTAGAGTAGCTTTCCAGATGTTTGTTAATTCAAGATCTACCTAACTGTACAAAGAACAGCTATGGTGGGGAAGATTTGACATAAATAAATAGCAGCAAATCTAAGCTTAAAAGTAAGTGTAATGAACAGGCAGCAACATAAACTCTGGTTTAAGGTTATCCTCAGACATGTGCTAGATGAGATCTGAATGCTGGTCACGAAGTTGGCTAGGGGAAAGCCTTGTTGCCCCAAGTGGGGGATTTCTACCGAGCTCATACTTGGAGTTGCCTGAACGGGATCGAGTTTCAGCTGCTGTTTAAAGCATCGCAGCTATCTCACAGAAAACACGGCCTTCTGCATCTGGCAGCATTTTCAAACTTTTCCAGCACTCCCACAATAACTAACTAATAAAAACATGAAATTAAAGCAACGGCATGAACCAAACCAAAACCCAAACAAACAGTAACTCCCACAAACAAAGCAACTCCCACAGACACACAAAATCCCCCAAACCAAACGCCATATTCCCAGGCAAATCGCAGGGGGAAAGCCGGAGTGTTTCCTTCTGATTTCACGAAGAGTTTATCATCGGCACCAAAACGATTTCCTTCCTCCCCGGGCTCCTCGGTCCCCGAGGTGCAGGGGGGAGAGGTCCCGGCGGTGCGGGACTCGGGGATTGGGGATTGCGGGGGCCGGTGGTCCCGGGGTCCGAGGGCGCGGGGGTTGTGGTTGGGCCGTCCCGGGGTTTCGGGGCTTTGGGGGCTCCGGGCGCGGCGCGCCGCTGTCCCCGCAGGGCCGGGCTGGGCCGGGCCGAGCGGCGCCGCTGCGCCCCCTGCAGGCCCCGGCACACGGCGCTGCCGTCCCGAGGCGGGGGTCACCGCGCCCCGAGCCGCCGCTGGGCTAGGAGAGAGGCAGGAACGGAGGAACGCTGTTGTCCGAAACGCTTCTGCTTCCGCCCCGCAAAACTGGCTGACTGGGACAGGCCTTTATTAGACCATCTGTACACCCCAGGCTTCAGCGTCTCTTCCCACCCCGAGTACCCAGGATGAGCTGACTGCACAAGGCATCCTGCCGCTGCCAAAAGGAATTAAAAATAAAAGTTGTAAAACCTAATTCTGATCTAACAAACTTTTGGAGGAATAAGAAAGAAGCCGAGCCACAGGTTTGAACCCTATTTGCTCAAGAAAGCTCTGCCGAAAGGCATCCTCCGTTTTTCTCCCTGTATTTCCACTCCATTTTACAGCTGCTCTAACCGAGGTCAAGTGATATGTCACTCTGTCAGATCACACAACGAGTCAGTGGCTCTTCCCGGATTAGAACAGTTCCACACGGCCCTCTGAAAAGATTTGTAACAAATGTCAGAGCCAACCATCCCCTGTTTAAAGCATATGTTTAAAGCTCTTAGACATCTCTGTCAAAAGGTATTGTAAATATAGGGACAAAGCTCGTAAATGCTTCACTGTGGCATTTTAATAATGGCAAACCAGAATCTAGCACGGGTAAACACCCCTAAAACAGGTCATCTTCAGGAAGCAATATGTGCTCTGTTTTGGAGCCATTCCAAGAACATTAAGGGATTTGGGTTTTTTATCCTCCAGTAGTAAATAAAATGGTTAGGATACTAGTGGCTCAGCACAGTAAGGTCACAAGGACAGAGAGCACAAAGTAACTTGAATATAACTTTCTCTGTCTTGCTTGTTAGCTGTTGCTTTAAGGGTTTTTTTGGTGGGCTTTTTTGTTCTGTTTGTTCGTTTGTGGTTTTTTGTTGTTGTTTTTGGTGGTGTTTTTTTGGTAATAAATATAAAGTGTGTTTGAAATGGTCATTCAGTTACATACAACACAGTAAAAAATGCCTAATGCTGTGATCTTACCATATTTTTTTACTAATGTCATCAAAATAACATAAATTTCCTTCTAGAAATCTTGAATGTGCAGAACAAACATGACTTCATGACTTTTAAGTGAAATCAAATACACAACAGCACCCCTTTATAATTTTTTCATCTTAATAGGAAAGAAATATTCCAGCTATTTAGTAAAAGACCATCACAAGGCCCACAAATGATCCAAGTCCCACTGGAAACTTGCTTGAGGTTTAGAAGGAGTGTAGAAGTTTAGAATGGCATAGAAATGTGACTAATGTGCTGATTCTGAGGGCAAAACCTAGGGAAAAACAGCAAAGATAAAGCTGGGAGGACTAAAGGGAACTCCTCTATTGAAATTTCAAGATGGGAAAAAGTTGACAACAATAGATGTAGACATAATATGATACCTTCATCATAATATGTGAATTCATGCCATACTGCCATTCCCCTTATGTTTTCTAAAGACTCTCCTGGTCTCTCTGGGCTTCTCTCAGAAATATCAATCACATTGTGCCTCCTGTCCTGCTCCTTATGCTTGAAATGGTCTATAAAGATATGTGCATAAAGTAACCCGAGAAATTACTGATTACTTTAAGACAGTAAAGGATAAGGGTAAAATAAAATAAACAACATCTTCAGACCGAACTTTTTTGGTAAGCGTGTACTAAATCCATCAAAACCTGCTAAATCTTGCAGAGATTTGCAGCCTCCAGAGACCTTTCCTTGAAACATAAAATGAATGTTTAATTCTTTCAAATGTCAATGTTTTAAGGTGACCTAAAAAGGCAGTAGGCATTTTAGAATGCATCCACGGATAGGCTAATGTCCTGCAATACACATGGACCTTTCATAATGAATGGGTGCTGGCCTCTTTTCTGAGTAGAGGATCATCAAATGAGTGAAGAAAAAGAAGGTAATGAAGGAAGGATCTGTCTGTAAAATCACACTGGCATTGGTGAGGGATTTGGCTGCGAGTTTCTCTTCATTGAAGCTGGCTTCCCTCCAACCTTATCAATAAAATCTGATAAAGTTACTATATTGCTCTATACAGCTTTAACTTCAGCTTCATGCTCATCCCATTATGGTGGTGACAACCCTGACATCATAAAAAAGCCAATGTCAGCTTTTAAAATGTTGCCAGAGGTGAGGGGAGAGAAAAGGAACAGCCCAGGAGAAAAGTTCTAAAACTGCAGTTGGATTTCTTGTGGATCCTTTGTTCTGGATTTTTTTTATTCCTTTGGTCTTCAAAGATTTTTTCCCAAAATCCAGCAACTTTTTTTTCCTAAGTTTTGCCGTGATATCCATGAGCTATGTGATACAGGATGGAGGTTTTATTTTAGTTCCTTTGTAAACTGCAAAGAGACACTTTAACTGGTAAGTATGTAAACTACAAGTTTTACATGTTCCAATTAAGCAAGCATGACTTCCTGTGCCATTGCTGTTCCCTGATGCTACCCCATCAACATGTTCGAGGCAAAAAATACTCCCATAGTGCCTTCAGATTTTGCCATATTTTCTTACTTTGCATAATGCCTTTCCTCATAAATGGTCCATAACAATATTAA
>NC_031771.1:37502991-37575606 GCF_001522545.3 Parus major
GTCATTGGTCTATGCTTCACTCACCTCCTCTGCCAAGTTATGTCCTCCACTGAAAAAACACTTGCAGCTGAGTCTGAGGAAGCTGAGGCACACAGGGAAATGTACAACCAAAGACACCCAGATCTGCCTTTCTCTACTTCTGTGGTCTTCAGAGAAGAGTCAGCAGGAAAGAGGAGGAGAGAATCTGATACCCAGCTTACATTTAATAGTATTGTTTGCAAATGGAGATAGAACAATGCCAGAATCTACTGCAGGTCAGAACAGCTGCCTGTATCAATGGTGGAGGGTGATGCAGAGAAAAAAAAACCAAAACAGTGAGGGAAAAGAAGCAGAAACAGGGAAAAGAGGAAAAGTGGCATGGATTCCAGAGAGAAAGCAGAGACAGTCTTCAGGAGAGATATCAAGAGGCATGAGATCCCTGAAGGAAAGGATGTGACAGACACCATGATACATACTAAAATCTGATAATGAAAAAAGAAGAGCACAGTGGGAAAAGGTAGATCATGTGCCATTTACTAGAAGAAAGCTTGCATACAGGCAAATAAGAAAGCAAAGGAAAAGGCCATTTACAGATAAGAAAAACCATAAGTATAGAAAATATGGAAATAAAGTAGGTAAAAGTAAGCAGCAGAAAAGCTAATACTGGAAAGATAAACTTCAGATGGATGCGACGAGCCAGAGACAGGAAAGAACACAAAAAGAAAAATAGATGACACTGGCATACATTTGTGAATCCTATTATTTATGGTCTCCTGTCCTGTAATCTTTCACTGACAGAGCATCTCAGATCACTGTGGCTGCTCTTACGCTTCAGTAGTACAGTTACTTAACTGGAGAGCAGCAAGACTGCAAGATCTGATACCCCACCAGGATGTTCTCAACTTTCTGCCATGTGTAGGAAATTTGCCATCAGACTCCATGTAGTATATTTAGAACCATCCCTAAGGGACATATCTCCATCTCCTGACAAATATAGCCCAGGCAAGCAGAAGCTGGTTGACTGTACTTCTCACACTAAAGAAAAGCTTTGTGCCATTTAGGGATGGACCTGGATAAGGCATGCCTGAGCTACTGACTGGTGAGCTGCTGTTCAAACTGATGGCAATAATGACCTGTAGGGGTATCAAGTTCATCCCCAA
Source organism: Parus major (assembly GCF_001522545.3). Classification (NCBI taxonomy): domain Eukaryota; kingdom Metazoa; phylum Chordata; class Aves; order Passeriformes; family Paridae; genus Parus; species Parus major. The sequence goes on from NC_031771.1 coordinate 37,504,131, forward strand.
ATGCCTCAGCTTTAAGATTCAAATAAAAACTCTTCTTGGACAGTAACACAGCATTGCTCTGATCTAGTCTTTCTACTTACCTCTCTGTTCTTCCCATCACCTGTCATTTTTCTCTTCTACTCCTTCTAGCTAATCTGTCCTGTAAGTAGGAGAGCCTCCTTACTATCTGGCTTTCTGACAGACATTTTCTGCTCTATTGAAGCTTCACAAGACTCAAATAACATCTGAAAAAGTAGTTCTTTAAATATTCCTTTTCCTGCTCCAACCTTTGTTTCCAATTTAACATTGTGACTATAGTATTTATTTTCCAAGACTGTTGGCAGCCAAATATTGTGAATAAAGGGCCCTAAAGCCAAAAAATTAAGAAACAAAATGAGGATGTATTGAGGCTGGCAGACCTACAGAACCAGCAAGAAGTGCAGGAGGGCATAGCAACCCACTGGGTACTGTGTTAGGGGGCTATGCCTCACAGCTGGTCAGGAATGAAAAATCTGTGTGTAAGAGAATGACTGGCAATCAGAAGATCAAAACTACATACAGTTTGGATTTGAGGAGACAACAGGGAAAAGAAGGTTATTTTTAAAGGATGGGAGATTGAAGGACACATAGTGGTTTGGAAAGATATTTTAACTTCAGCTGACCTCTTGTCTTAGCTTCTTATCAGATACAGCACTGAAAGGTGACATTCATCTTTCATCCTTTCCTTCATCCTAGTCACTCCTGTCCATTGTCACAAACTGTCTCTGGAATCAAGCCCAGGTTGTAGCTATCAGTATCTCTTTAAGTGATACAGCAAACTAAATGGGCTGTACTGCTTTCCCACTAGTACAGACTATTATATCTTTGTAGGTTTGAAACATGCCCATCTCTCTTTTCTGTAGGTGACACTATACTTCCCAATCAGCATCATCAAAAACATACAGCTTGTAAAAAGGTATTGTGTGCAAGGCAAAATAACTGTTCTGCAGTCATATGGCTGTCACTTTTCACACAAGTGACTTGGTGTCAGTGATCCCTAATGAAGCTGTCAGCTGGGACAATAGCTCACACAGTATTTTAGCACCTTAATTTCCTCTTCTTACAGAACAGCAATAAATAAATTTTCCAAGGCAAATTACTTAGGATTTTCAAAAACATTTCTTATGTAGTGCTCAATCTGAAAAGATGAAGTTAGAGAGAGGGTTTAAATACAGATTTCACTGACATTAGGGTATATATTGGACACTTCTCAAATCCTATCCTACACAATTGGCACATATAATTTTTTCCTACATGTACTGTACAAGGAAGGAGCACAGCATAATACTTTTTCAAATACTGAAGGAGTCAGTTCCTGTTGTGCCACTCACAAGGCAACAACAAAGTTCCACTGTAAAAGGCAAGGGATGAAAAGTACCATCATTAAAAATAAATCAAGAAAATTGAACTGGTCTAAACTTCTCCTATGAATATACTGTGAGGGGAAAGAGGTTGCAGTCAGAAACATTGTAACCAGTGCCTTAATTCTGCCATAACATCTCCTTTCTATTTAGTGTATGCAAACAGCCTACTATCACAATAGTCAGAAATTTGTAGACTATGCAGTAGGAGCCAAGATACCGAAGGACTGATGTAGTGATATACTACCCTTTCTGGGTAGTTTCCTCCTTATGGAGTCTATGAGCAATAAATGCCACTATAACATAGCTAATTAAAGTCTAAAGTATCCATGATAAATATCAGATACAGCATGAACCATGCCTGTGGACATCTCTCATTAGGTCAGCTGATATAACTGGAGATAACAGAACAGCTTTGAGCCTGTACATCTATTCTATTGTTTCAAAAATAATGCATATAATACTAACTTTTCCTAGAAACATTGTCTCACTTATGGCTAATATTCCTGTGGCAGATTCTTAATAACTTTTTTTTTTTATTAATCCACTTACCATCCTTCCTAATATGAAATGCCATTATATAATAACAAATTAGATTTTACCATTCTCACTACACTAAACCTCTGTATGGTTTATCTTTGATGGTGGACAAAAGTTCCCATATTATTCTTACTGGTTATATTCCCCCCAGGCTCACAAATGATCTTCTGCTTCTAGTCAATGCAATTCTTTAAGTATCCCAGTTTATGCCCAGCCAGCAAGTAAGTACTACACCCACCCACACCACATAAGGTGAGGGAGGAGTAAAAAAAGTAAAACCTGTGAGTTAAGAACAATTTAATAACTGAAATAAAATAAAATTAATCGAATAAAAATAACAATAAAATAGAATTGCAGTGAAAAGGGAGAACACAAAAAGAAAGGGAGAGGAATAAACACAACTTTCTGACAATGCCCAGTCTGCCCCTGACCAGCCACCAGAAACTTCTGGCCAACTTCTCCCAGTTTATGTCCTGAGCATGACATTCCATGGTATGGAATATCCCTTTGGCCAGTTCATGCCAGCTGTCCTGGCCATTCTCCCTCACAGCTTCTTGTGCACTTCCTCACTGGCAGAGCCTGGGTGATGCTTTAAGATTTTAGCTTGTATATTTTTCATATATTTATAATTCTTTAGGATAGCTCTAAACTCCATACATAATGTTAGCTACTGTCTTCACATTTTGGTCAGACAAAACAATTCCTCTCTGGGTCTGGGAATCAAGGACACCTTACTATCTCAGGCCCCAAGAGGTACAAACAAAAGTGAGTTGTGAGGGGGAGCAAACTTGGGGTAAAATGACTTAATTGCCTAAAGCTGTCTTGGAAGATTAATCCCCAATACACAAATGAACCCAACTTATAAAAGTGTGAAAACTCGTGACTTGTCCATTTTGGGTGTAGCCCCTGGGGGTGGGGGAGCTTCATCTGCCCAAAATACACCTAGAGGACCTTCAATAAATATACCTGCTTTTTATTCCCTTAATTTTGATGGCCTCTGCTTTTAGGTAAGCCCAAAAAAGGCATCAGAGTAACTGAAAAGTCCTTGATTTGGGGTAAACAGTGCTTGGCAACAACCAAACATCTGTGTGTTATCAACATCATTCTCAAACTGAATCCAAAATACAGCACCACACCAGCTACCAGAAAAACAAATTACCTTCATCCCAGCTGAAACCAGGACATTATGTTATCCTCTGGTTAGTATTTATGGGACCAGGAACATATGATGCTGAGTCTCCTGTATTTTCATGATCTGTCTCAGTCCTACCTGGCTGGATAATGCATGAGAGATGAGGTAGACAGATTACTGTGGAAAAGAGAAAACCATCACAAGCCAATGCCGAGCCATTTACAGCCCGGTTTAGACCTTCAAGAATACTTCTTTCCAACCAAAGTAATATCATATTTGAAGATATAGAATACATTTAATTCATATTAATTAGAATATGTATAATATATAGTAATTATATATATAATTAAAATGTTAATTCAGTAAATGAAACTTCCTCATTGCCATTCTAATGACAGGTCATAGATTTTTTTTTTAAATGCTTCTTTTAACTTCAGTTTCTGTAGACATCATTTAAAGATGAACTGGTATGGAAAAAAGAATAAGCAAGATTTTTCCTTTCCTGAGAGAAAATGGGTGGGTGAGAAAGGCCCAGGATAGTTAAAAACAGTGTAAACTGAGACACATAAGTGTAGGTCCAGACTTCTGGCCTGGCTGTGTACTGAGGTTACATCATATGTCAATAGGCCTACCAACGCATCTCCTTCCTGCACATTGTGCTGTCAGCACGAAGACCAGAAAGGAACCACAATGGGCTATTTGAATTTTTCTTTTCTGGGGCAACCTCATTTGGAGGTTTTCTCCCAGATCTGCCCTAAACTAGGACACCTCTATACAACAGGTGTAAACTTGATAATAGTCTTTGAAATTGCAAGATTTAGTGAATTCTGAAGGCTGACTTCAGTAAAAAAAAAAGTGCGATAAAGAAAGCATTTCATCACTGAATGATCGGGTTCTATTCTTTCTATAGTGACAAAAGCCAGGCCATAACTTTAGTTCCTAAAACTCCCTCCTCCCTTATTCTGAGTTTCTGATCTAATAGATTAATCTCTTTTTCTGCAATTAAGACAGAGCACAGCTGAGTGCACAATGAGAGGAAGGAGGTAGGGACCAGTGTTGTGCATCTCTGTGTATTTTATATTTTATTCTTTCAGTTTCTCAAAGGTTCCTGAGCTTTGCCAGATAGCCTTTATCTTCTGTCTCTCCTCTTTACACCCTTACCATGGGACAATCAGAGAATACTTCTAGAGCTAAGACATGCCACAGGAATTCATGCACTACTGAACCCATGAAAACTGCAACCCAGTCAGAAGGCTATAAAGTAAAGAAATGGAGTGAAGGCATTGGCATAAAAGCAGGTGAGGAACAAGAGCCTACCCACATGCATTCAAGGGTTATTTGGAACACATTTGGAGATTGTCTTGGAGATACCATTCAGAATGTCACATATATCTCATTAATCCTGTGTCATATCCAAGCACCTCACGTGTAAATGTGTAGACAGATGAATTCGAAAGACAGATGAACCCCAAAGTTTCCTGAAGCAGGAAGATAAGGACAGAGGAAAAGAAAGAGTGAAAGAGGATTGAATGGAATGGGAAGGAAGACACAATTTCATCAGGTCTGCAGTATTTAGATGGTTTGCTCCCTGAAGTTCAGGGAGGTACCCCATGTGGTTTCTGTGCAGTGAACTCAGACTTCTACCTACCCTTGTGTGTATGCAGACTGGATATACCCTTACCTGCTAAATAACTCAAAATAAATAACTAAGAAGTCTAACTCTTATGTGCACATACAAATGTGTGGGAAAGTGCTGGAATTTACTTCTCTGGATTTCATGGGTGGAATTACTTTTTCCAGTCCCAGATTCCACAAGTCTTTCATTCACCTCAGAAATTATAATGGCTTCTGCCCTGCTACTGGCATGACAATTGTGGGGACAGAGTTTTACTTTTTGGGAAATAGTACAATATCTTTATCTGGTCCAGTGGGGTTTTTTGTTTGGTTGGTTTTGGTTTTGTTTTGTTGTTGGGGGGTTTTTTGTGTTTTTTTGTTGGGTTTGTTTGGGTTTTTTTTATTAAACTAATCCACATCTAGGCTTTGGGGGGTGCATAGCACTTCTATTGACCAATATCAGCATCTAAGAAGTACTTCAGACTATATATAGGGCCTGTAAATGCTTCAAGTTTTCAAAAATATACTGAGTAAATTTTTTACCATTTTCTGGAAATAATAAGATTTTATTTAGAAGTCTGACATATTTCCCAGCCTTCAGAAAACACAAAGGTTTGTTATATAACTCTGAAGACTTTCTTCTAAATAATGTAAATAGCATGTAAAGAGAAACTAAATTACAAACAGCATACACCCACAACACCAGCTAATTTTAAATATAATCAGCACACTCTTTGCAAGAAATGTCATAAAGGAGCACAGTTAAGAAATGAGATTCAGTCTGGAAATGCTACGTGAGCCTTTTAGATTAAAAATAATCCTACTCACAAACGAGGAATAAAATGCATATGCTGTATACCAGGAATCAAACCTGAGCATGAACTGGGGGTATTTGACATTTCCATCTTCATCAAGGGGGATTCTGTCAAGTAGCAGCTCAAACTCTTCATCAGTAATCTCCACACCAAACCTGAAACAAACAGGAGTTAGCAGCACTTGCTTGCGGAGTTCACATTTGGGTCAACAGTACCCACAATATCCTGAGCATATGGCTGCCATTAACTCTTTGTTACTGCTTCGGCCCTCAAGATCAAGAGCACCACGTGAATATCAGAGGTTAATCAGGGTTTTGATCGCTTCAGCTTTCTCAAAGAAAGAAATTCTACCCTAGAATCCCGGCATTGGTGGGGCACAGAAATAGAAATACTAGCATATTGAACTGTGTGCAATTGTCTTCTATAAAAAGTTATTCATTACACTAAAACACTGGTATTGCTTTAACTAGTTAACTCTGAAAGGCTTTTCATTTGGACTGTTTAGCATGAAAGAAAATGTAGAGAAAAACTGTCTTTTTGGGAAGCAGCTTCTTAGTGCTTTTGGAAAGCATTTCATAATGGCTTTAAAGACATTTTGCATACAAATATTTTAAAGTGGCAGTGTTTATTCATCAGCAAGAAAGTGTTTTCACCTCTTCAGAACAATCAAAACATAATCCTTGAAATACTGGCATAAACAGGAATGACTTAAGCAATAATAAAGAACAAGGCATTCATTCATCATTTTGCAAAGCTGATAAACTCAGCTGACTTTTGGAGGGATATATTTTCTTTTTGACAAAGCAATTGAAATGTATACAAAATAAAATATTTATTTGTTGTTTTAATTTCATCATCATGCTTCCCATCTTACATAACTCAAGAAATCTTCCTATGAGAGTGTAATTTGTCCTTAACTCCTTTTGGGATTTTTGATTCAGAGGTTTGAGGCATGGAGAACAGCTCATTTTGTAGAATCCTTTACTCTGCTTTATTTCTGAGGAAGTCTGCTGAGGAGGGCCAATACAACTGCTTTTGCATTTGCCCTCAGCTGACAGTATCTTATTTTACTAGCTTTCAACTTCACTTATCTATACTCACTTTTCATTTAGAAACTTGGATTTGGAGAAGCTTTAGCTCAGTCAACACATATAAACCCACACAGAAATAATGCACACCTGCAGCACTTTTTACCTGTTGAACGTAAAACCTAACTTGGTCAGGCAGTGTCAGTGAGAACAATTTTCCAGCAATCTGTAACTACTTCGGGGTTACACACTGTTGCACAGGTCATTTGAAGACTAGCTATTTGCACATGTGATCAATGGGCAAAATCTATTTGCTTACATAATCAGTTAAACAAGATCTCCAGATTGGTGTTATCTCCTAATCCTTCCCTCCATCACTTGTATCAAGGGGTGTCATACCATAAAGGATTTTAGGTTGTATATAAGGCATAAGCAGTGGGAATCTATGTTGAAAACCAAAAAGTTAGGTAAATTGGCCAACTTCTAGTTCTGAAACTGGAACAGATAGATTGCTTAGTCATTATATTACTTCTCTGCGTATAACCATAGTTACAAAGAATGTTAAAAAGGTTCCACATAAAATAACGCTTGAGATCCACAGAAGGAAAAGGATAGCACTTACTGTGACATTTAAAGAAAATGCCTTTTCATATTCATCATTAGTGTCTTCAAAATGGAAGGGGAGCAACAAAGCCATAAACTGTTCAAAAAGCAAAATTAAGCTCTTTGAGCAGTGTTCTGGATTTAAAGACAAAGAATTGCTGTGATCTAAAAAATGGGAATAAGGAGAGGAACACAGGCTCATAAGATTTGAAGTTTGTCTTAATGTTTACTACCCAATTTGTCCTTAGAGTAAGACTAAATTATTACTGAAGGGAGGCTCTACTTCTCCCACAATGTCATTTGCCTCAGAGCAACAGTCTTTGTAAAGCATAGAAGTAGACAGAAATTCACACACAGATGATTTAGCACCTCTAGTTGCAAAGAAACAATCTTTCAACCATTAATTAGGTGCAGTTGTCTCCAGGCTATTTTTTTCCTCTCTATAGTAAAAGATAGGTCCTCTTATATAAGTTCCAATATAAGTCTATGAAAGAAACCACAGAAATTGTGATTTTTTAACAAAAAAAAATTAATGGCAAAAGAGATTTTTGATGCAAAAATCTTCACTTCTGGTAACTAAATGAAAGAAAACAAACCCAAACAACAAAGTGCCTTAACAGGCAAATGAGTAAGGATTTTCTTGGTGTTGGACCCAATCTGACCATATATTATTGAGAATATTTCTTATTCTACTGGTTCAGTGTTGCTCTGAATAGCTACTCATTTAATTTCACTGAAGGAAATAATAATTTATTATTAGGTGGTAGCCTGAACTAGAGAGGCAGGTCTCTAACCTGGAGTGAACCAGGCCACTGAAGCAATCGTAACAAGGGCTTCTGATCACACTGCTTTTATTAGAAGAATGTCTCAAACTACTCTCCATATCTTGTCAGATTAGGAGACCACAAAATAAAAGGTTTTTCTATGTTTAATGCTTAAGAAAGTTAATGAACTTTAAACTGCCAATATGGATATAGTTTTACTCATATGGAGAAGTTAACTATCTCTTTCCTGTAAATAATTTCCCATTCCAAGCATTAGCCTATAACTGCAATTTTGTGTTACTGTGATCTGTAATACCCAATCAGCACAGCAGGTCTCTGAAACCCCAGACATACACTTGACAATGTACAATATATTTTATGAGAAAAATATCACAATCATTTAAAAAACTAAATAATTAATGCCATTTCTATAAGGAGGGTGGGTCAGATTCATGCTCTCTTCAACATTTCACTGTTCATCATCCTTCAAAAAGTAATAATTGAAGAATTGCTACTGACACACAACCGATCCCTGAATGTGGCTAGGGAAAACAGCAGCCTGGAAAGAACCCACTGATTTCTGGGTGCCACAGTCCCGTTTAAGAGATGTCAGAAGTAATTTCATTGTTGACGGTCCCCAAACTTCCCAAATACATCCAGGAGACAGAAGCTCATCCTGAAGGTGTGATCCAAAAGCGTGTCTTATATATTTACTTTTTAGGGTGGTCAGTCCTACTGATATAGGAGAGGAATCAATGTAAGTCCTTGAGTGTTTCCTCTCCATGCCAAATACTGTGTCTGCAAGGTCAGAAAACACATAGGCTGGCCTACAGGAGTGAAGATGGGGGAAGGGAGAAACAAGGCTGCACCAACTTTGCATACTGACATTTTCTCCATTATTAAAATTCCAAAGACCTATTTTACATTACTGATCTCAGGATTTCTGGAAACATGCTGTGACTACATTACATCCATCGTGCTCACTGGTGTGGAAACAGAAAAAGCATTGAATGAAGAGAGTGTATGGCCTATACCATTTGTTATCCCAAACACTGATATTATACCTCTCATTCTGAACTTCCCCTCAAGCTTTACAAACTTCCACGATGTACAAAAGCAGTAAACAGGAGAATCAAGTGTTCCAGCACACAAATGCAGCCACCTGAAACTAAGCAATGATTTAATCAAACAACAACAGCATACAACAGATGAATCACTGGGTTCTCCGGGCCACATTTTCAAAAGCAGGTGCAATGGGCAGGGCTTGAGAAAAAGATATCTATTAACTGGAGGGCTAAGCCTATTTAGAAGCTGATGCAAAACACAAGGGACTGGTTAACAGTGAGGTTGAGAGAAAACGCTTTGGCAAGAAGCCCAGAACGCTGGCAAAGGGAACACCTGCAAAAAGTCACGTGTGGTTTATCGTACCAGTACCTACATTTGCACATGCAAACTAAGAAATTGTTATTTCCATTTTTATCCTATTTTTAATATCAGCAATATCCCCAAACAGAAGTTCTTACCTCTCATATCTTACACCCAAGAGACAGAGTAAGTTAAGAGAAATTCAGCAGCTGTTTCAGTCAGTTACTGAAGTGTCTTTTAATCATCTATAAAGACACTACTACTGGGTACCTACGCCCCAGCATGTTTTTAAAAGGTCATTACTGGAAAAGAGAAGATGCAAAAACACATCCTCTGCAAGAAAGCAATTGGGAAGAAGCACAGAAAGCAGAGGCAAAGAACTTAGTAGGTGTCAAGACTAGCATGCTACAGGAGCAGAGATGGCAAGGCAAATAAGACTACAGATCATGTCAGAGGGATAAGCAGTCTAAAATTCTGATGGGCATTTGAAGCAAGAATGAGGCATTTATACTGATCTGATTGTAAGAAGAAGTAAGTGGGAGGAATTTTCAAACAGGGCATGATATACCCAGAAAGATAAGCTAAGGGGATTATTCCAGCAGTGTGACCTCAGATCTGTCCCAGGAACAAGGGCAAGGCAGAGATACTTGCAGTTGGTGAGAAACTGCAGGCAATTGTGGGGTGCACAAGCCTACAGTTCTCATGTGCAAACATGTGCATAGAAACCATGGTTTCTGCAGAGCATGAATTAAGTACTGCATTTGCTTACAAAAAACATGGCCTCTGTCAGCACCTCCTGTGCATTTTCTAAGGGATCACTAAGTATTTTGCCTGTGAAAACATTAACAAATCAGTGTCACAAAGGAACCAGAAGCAATCTCATCTGGCAATTTTTAAGGAATCAGCAACAATGATTTGGGCAAGTACTTAAGCATTTATGAAAATTGATTTTAACAATATGCTTAGAAAAATCTGAAATTATATTGTATTGGCATAAATCACCAGTTCCACTTCCCTCCAGAAAACCCGCCTTTTCCCACCTCTCATGACACAAACACTGAAAGTACTGGCACTTTCTTATCTGTGGTGTTGGATATCTATTTGGCACTTCAATTCTCCCATAGATCTCAAGGAAAACATCAAATGTAACTTACTAGTCTTCACCTGTCAGGCAACTTTCTTGAAGGGAAAACACCTAATATATAAAAACTTGGCTTGGAAAGCTGAACCACTGCAATCTCTGTGTAAAACACTGGATGGGAAAACTGACATCCAAAATTTAGAGGCAGGGAAAGGAAAATCAACCAGCTTGTTATTAATTCTTTGTTTATATGCTGTTGCGCCTCTGGTTTGTAAAGCTTCAATTAACCCAGCTACTGCAATTCAACTCCAAGTCATCACTAGCTCATGATATTACAACAATATCTTTCTTGCAGGACATTTTTCAACTAATCCCCAACATCTAACATTAAGCAGGCTCCTCCATTCTTGGCATTTATATTTATATACTGGAACATTATTTCAGAGCATGCTTAATTCAAAAGCCAGATCCTTCAGCCACTTAGGCAAGCAGCAGTACAACACAAATGTTTTCCCATTTAATTGCAATTTCTCCATCAAAGCATCAGCCAGGATGATGCACACTTCAGCAGCAAAGTAGGGCTTAACCTAGTGCTCCAGACAACATGGTGCTCCTACAGCCACATTTTATCCTGCCATTCAGACCCAGCCAGCTAGTAGGCAACAATCTGCCAGGGTTATTGGATCACACCACAGGCTATTCAGAGCCTGATCTCCTAACTGGAGTGAGTTACTTAAATGCCTTCCAAAATTTGACCCAAAAGTCTCTTGTTATTTAAATGTAAACAAAGCAACAAAAATTTGTTCTATGGGAGCAGTGTGAAAAGGAAAGGTAGCACCAGGAGTGCCCATCTCCCTTTTGTTTTCCTATAAAAACTGAAGAGGTCAAACACTTCAATAAGCACACAACAGCACCAGGGTGATGATGGGAGGGGACAGAGTTTGGCAAGGGGTTAACACAGACCACAATATTTTAGGCTCTGGATCACTGATAAGCCAAGATCCCTAGCATCTCACTATCATTGCAACTCTGATATCCACCCTGTCAGCAACACCTCAAGGAAAAGGCTCTCATGTTGCTAATGTGAAAACACAAGAAGCAAAGAGAAAATACTCCCCCTGTTATAATTCCCATATATGTTGTGACAAACTAAGCAAGTCCATACCATGCCAAATTTGCTATTATTAAGAGCTAGCAATGCAGCATGTGGCATGAGTACAGTATTTTGTTGAATTGTCCAGTGTGTTCCGTGTCTTTCCCTCCTGTATCTTGGATTCTTCTACTCCTTACATGCATTAACCAGGTTGTTCAGCATGTCTAGATGATTTTCTGTCATCCCAAACAACTGTGCCCTTCACAAACTGATGGATTTTATAGTTACTGACTTCTGCCTTCCATAGGAGGGACAAGGGATGCATTGTCCAGTGTCACACAATAGTAGGAAATAAAACGAGGTGTCATGAATTCTCATATTATGCCTCCTAAACCACCCTTTAATACAACACCCTTTTACCCTTACCAAAGGAATCCCCCCTATCCCAGGTCCATGTGTCTTCCCCTCAGGCAAAGTCATTTCAATGATATCATATGTATTTTGTGTTACTGTAAAACTCACACTTAGAGGAGGCTTAAGCAAAGCAGTGGTTAAAAGGCTGCAAGCTGTCACCACCTGTTGATACTAAATGTGCCACAGCAGCATCTCCCTTGCTGCTGAATTAGTAGTAGTGATGCCTTAAGTTTTAGCTTTCATATTTTCCAGATTCTGTATTGCACTGATACATAACTCTGAACTTCCATATAAAGTGTTAGCAAGTCCTCTTCACAGTTTAGTTAGACAAAACAATCCTTCTCTAGTCCAAGAACCAAGGACACCATTGCATCTTCAGGCCCAAAAAGTATAAACAACAGTGAATTGAGGAGAACAATCTGGGAGGATGGAACTTCATAACCTGAAGCTGCAATTGGACAACCCCAATATGTAGATGGACCAAAACTTATAAAAGTGTGAAAATTCATGACCCATTGTCCATCTTGGATGTAGCCACAGTCAGGCTCTTGTACTGCCCAAGGTGTATCCTTTGAAGGCCTATTTAATAAATGCCTTTTATTCCTTTAACATTGTCTCCGTTCAAGGTAGCCTCTCAAGGCATCAGTAGACACTAAAGGATGTGGGAGAAAATCAAAATGGGAAATGTAATTGTGCTAAACTACTAAATAGCTTTCTATAGTAAAACAGACATCCACAACAGCATTGTAAGGACCTGCTGCTGCTACAAGCATTTCTTATCAGTTATGGGAAGTACAAGACCTTTGCATCTCCTTACCATTCCTTCAACAACAGGTAAAAAGTGGAAAAACATGTTGAGAGGCCTCATGGAGATTCCACCAGAACATCTGCTCAAGCATTATCAGAGTTATCTTTCTATGGATGCTAAGCTCAGAGATGGGGTCATAAGCAGGTACACCATACAGGACAATAAAGCATTGGTGAAAAATCCAGGCTGGGTAACAGGCTACCAGACAAAATAAAGGATTATTGTTCACTGAAACGGACTTCTTTCAGAGGCAGATTCCTGATCCAAGAACTGCAGTGTTTGGTATCTGGAGTGTACAAAAGTTGCCATTTCCCAACTCTGAAGTTCAAACAGATGGAGATGTTACACCAGATTTCTGAAGTGAAATGTAGACACAGCAAAAGGAAGCCATTCAGTCACTGCAGGTGGAAAAAGAGAATTTTTATTATTAAAAATCCAAAATAAACAAAAAAGAGGGATATTTAAAAGAAGAAGAGCTTTTTGCCCACACAGGATGTTTTCTCTCAAAAAGGACTTTAAAAATGCCCCAGACAATTTGGAGGCATTTTTACTACAGCAAGACAGAAATCTTACATTATATGGATTAAAGCATTTGCTATTCCATTCATTTTAACTGAGGCTGCCTGGGAAATTCCACCAAGCACCTCTCTGCAAAAGCAGTGTACCAGCTGCAGCTTTGCCAGCACTGCCTTTTCTCCTCACAGCTGGGATCTGCACACTGCAGCTGCTCCCTCATGGTCACAAGGATGCTAAAAATATAGCATCTCTCACTAGAGCACAAGAGATACCTCATGTCTGATACCTGGAAAAACATTCAGCTCCAGTTCAGATGTGATTGGAAACCCACCAGTTAGGTCACCCTGCTCTGAATCTGCCCTTGAATGCAGATAAGACAGATAAGGAAGGCTAAGTGCAAGCCTAGTAGTGTATGAATAGTGTATGTGCACTATTAGAGAGATACTCTTGTGTAACAGACTAGGAATACCTTTTTTTCCTGTGAAAACAGATGTAGGTTGTTCCCAAACTAAATGTGGGCAAGACTTGGCAAAAAAAAAATCCTGTAGTTCATTACAGCCAAAGGATCAAAGTCATGATCCAACAGGCTTAAGAAGTGTCATTTGTAACAAAGCTTAGCCAGTGGCAAGTACTACAAGTAAGTAACTTCTAAAAACATGATTAAAAAATCCCACAATATGTCAGACCATACACCACTTGAAAATATCTTTTGCACAAGTTGAAGTCCTGTCTGAAACAGCTTTTCACAAAATATTTTTTTCCCTGAACTTAACTATTGCAGAAACAGAAAAGTTACTAAATTTCAAACACGGCAAAATATAAACTTGAAAACGCTGTCATTTTTGTTAAATAGGTTACATAGTTTTCAGGAACTTTGTTAATAGGATCATATACCCTGATAAAGTCAATGTTAACTTGTCATTATAGTTATTAAATGAGTCAACTCATTAAAAAAATTAGGTATTTATCAACTAAAAAGATAAAGGTTCAAAATTTTGAGGATTTCCCTACAAGTTTTCTAGATCTGTTAGTGAAGAAGTGCAATACTACAAAAACCATGACAAAGCCCCCATTTTGGCATCTTTTACCTTCACCTCTCATTAGTTCACAGATACACTGACAAGGACCTGATCTTAGTGTGGTCATTTCAATCTAGCAGTGTTTAGGGATCCATTTCAGATTAGAGGGGGGTTACACACAACTTCCCAGATAGAGATTTATATTTAGGATGGTAAATGTGCACAAGTTCCTAATCTTAATATTCTGAATACCATAATAATTCCGCTCTAAAGTATCCCTATGGTTTCTTAGCACCATTACACAAGTTTCATTCAGCTGAGTTTATTAGATGAAGATCTAATCCAAGATGAAATTGGTGTTAAAGAGCTTAAATTAAAGCCCTTAACTTTTCTAAATTCTAATTGGATCCTCTACCTGCAGCAAACTATCAGTCTAAATTATTTAAAGCCAGATTCCAAGGTCACAACTTGGGCTAGTCTCTTTTGAGCCCACTTCAAGGACTGAGTACTTCAGAACTTGGCACTGTAAAAACAGCACGTGCACAAGAGGCAGAGATTTCTCCGACACATTCACTAACATATGGTTTAATTGTGGTTAAATCACAACTTTTCTTTATTATTTTATTGTGTCAAGCTTGGCAGAATTCAATTAAGGTCTCTGTTTTACTGGGGAAAATTTTAAAATGCATGTTAGTGCTGTCAAAGGGCCATAACATAACTAGAATTCTCTCCAGCGCTGCAGGCACTCCTCACTCCAGAAAAACTCGATAATCTCAGTAAGAGGTTTGGACACTGAGAGCAAATTAGCGTCCAACACAGCCTAGTGTTTCCTTTATCCAAAGGGCATCCTGCCATCTAGTGGCTAAGACATTCCAAAAATACCACTGCTTTTTCAACAGAGGAACTTCATAAGGAAACCCTCCCATATAATTTGCACGTTTCTGATTTAAGAAAAAAACCACAAAAACAACAACAAACAAACGCCAACCCCCCCCCCCTCCAAAAAACAAACAAAAAAGTTGAAAAACATGATAATTCTCCATATCTAGTCTAATGACCTGTGTAGGGACCCCCTAATAAAAACCACATAATGTTAAACGTTAGCTCCCCTGTCTATCCTGCATTGGCATACACAATGTATATGAGTGACTTTTATATCTAGTTCTATACCATATATTAAATATTACCTTTCTTTTTCTAGTTAACTGCTAATGAGAGGTCCATGCATCATAGCTTCAGAGAACCAAGACATTGGATCCTTTTTTGCATGTATAGTTTTCTCTATTTAAAAGCTCAAAAACGGAAGCAGGAGCTACAGATCACATGGTGATAGCAGACATTTAGAATGAGCAAAGTGGAGGTGGGGGAGATTAATTAGGGGTATATAAGAATGAATAAGTACAACCACTGCATAACAATCACCCAGCTATGTCATAAACGTACATGTCTGTTCCAGAAAGATCACTTCTGTCACTTTTCCCAGCTCCCTGCCTACATAACAGCTTTGACTCAATATTGAGGACGTGCTGAAAACTCAATTTTTGTAAGACTACATGATTGCTAGTGCTGACATGAGAGGAGATGGGGACCATATGACAGGAAGGGAGAAAGTTGAGCTGTCACTGAGTCATCAGTATCCTTATGCCATCCATGAAACTATCCTGATCTACTATGAATTAGTGTAAAGAAGCTGTGTTCAGAAGCCAGGTCTGGCTGAAATTGAGTTAACTTCATGAAAGCCCATATGTGTTGTTTTGTGATTTGTGACTAAAACAGTGTTGTTGATAATACACCAGTCTTTTGGCTATTGCTAAAGAGTGCTTGCCCAGCACAGCATCAAGGCTTTATCTTTTTCTTATGCCTACCCACTCCAGTGAATAGTCTCGGGAGGGCAGGCATGAGAATCATAGAATAGCTGGTTGGAAGAGGCTTAAAGATCGTCCAATTCCAACCCTCCTGGCATGGGCAGGGATACCTGCCACAAGATTAGGTTGCTTAAAGCCCCATCCAACTTGGCTTGAACATTTTCAGGGACGGAGAATCCACAACTTCTCTGGGCAACATCTGCCAGTGCCTCACCACCCTCACAGTAAAGAATTTTTTCCCAATATCTAATGTAAACCTGCCCTCTTCCAATTTAAAGCCATTACATCTTGTCCTTTCAAAAAGATGTGAGAGAACAGTGCCAGAACAGATGACTCAAATTGGCCAAAGGACTATTCCATACCATATAATATCATGCTCAGCATTAAAAATTGGATGTGGGGTTGTCTCCCAAGGTAGCCATTGTAGCTGTTGTTCAGAGACAGCTTGTGGAAGGTGGTAAATTATTTGCTTTGTATTGCTTTGCATTTTTTCTTTTGCTTATTAAAATCTTTACTTGAACCCAAAGGTTTTATAACTTTTGCTCTTCCCGTTCTCTCCCCTATCCTGCCTGGGAATGACTGAGTGGTTGTGTGGATATTTAGATGCTGGCCAGGGCCAACCCGTCACATCCATCCAAGTAGCTTATCAGAGCAGATAACAGACAGACATTTCAGAACAGACAGTCCAATGCCACTCTTTTGGTCCTCTGATAATGCAACAATGTACTGAAAAGGCACCTCCAAGACAAGCAGGTCTTTAAATATACCCAAAGGAAAAGTGAAGTAGAAGGAAGCAATGAAGAATTATAGCTACTGGTGACAACCAAGATAGCTGTAATTTCTTTGTTGAAAGTGGACTGTAGGAGGTGCAGCAGAGCCTCCTATTCCCAGCCTGGAATAAGCAATGCGAAAAAATGAATCTATTTGCAGAGGTGAACACAGAAGAAAGCTCTCTGTGAACACCCATTTCTAAGCTGTTTAACAGGACAGCTTCACATCACCCACAATCCCAGTTGGACCTGTGGTAGCAGGAAGTGTATCTCTTCCAATCATCATCTGTTACTTTCCAACTCACAGTGACCTGCCCCACGTCTTGTTCAGGACAACACCCAGAAACGTCCGCTAGTGAAATGGGTGAAATGACAGAGGATCTCAGACACTTAGTGCGAGCCATCCACAGGCATACCTTAGCTACAAAAACCAAAAGATGGGTGCAGATGAACCTCCAGCTGAAACAATTATTACTATCCTGATGTGAAGCCATCTGTTGCTGTGAAAACACTGACAGCAATAAAACCCTCCATATCTGAAACAAACGCAACTCACAGGAAAGTGCTGAAAAATAAGAAAATTAGTGCTGAAGCAGGATCAGCTGGTGACTAATAACCACTGTGAAGCTGCCTCCACATGTTCAGACAGACTGAAATCAAAGCATATCAGGATCTGTCAAACTCATTCCTGAAGTGTTGAGATCTCCCTCTTAGAGACAGATGGCAGAAGCTGCTCTCTGTACTCGGAATGAAGTACAAATAAAACATGGTAATGCAATATTCCCCTTAAAGATACAGGATATATGAAGCTACACCTATGACACCATCCTGAAAAAAAGACAAAAATCTTCAACATGACTGGAATAAGAATAATGAAAAGATTTTCAGATTTTTAGTCTTCAGGCCATCAGTATGTTGGGTACTCTGAGGATGGCAAGGTGGCAGAGGATTGTTCATTTGTGGCTTGAAAATGAAAAATCAACAGAAAAAATCCATTATTTCCCTGGCCCTTAAATAATCCAGTTACTTAGCACAGTTTCCCCTTATACAGAAACACAAATGCCCTGAATGCATTCAGCTGTAGACACTATGAAAAAAGGTGCTGAAGGAAACACTCTTAGGAAACTAAAATTCTATGTCCCCACAGAGATATTGTTTTGTATAAAGAAAATAATTCTCACCAGTATTAAACTGCTTTATGAAATTCCTGCTCATTACTCACCTTTCTTTTTAATTTATCAAATATTCCTGATAAAAATGTAAGAAAGACAAAACAATACTAAGAAAACATACTTTCATACACATTGAAAACAAACAAGGCCTAGGTTACTGAAAAGCTTTAACTACTTTAACCAGAGAGTCCATCTTCCACTTGGAGAAAGGGTCCAATTCCATTTCAAGAAAGTTGCCCACCCTATATGGTAATTGAAAAATTGTCTCCCTTCCCCCTCCTGGCATACAGGTTCAGCCTACACAGTTCAGGAATGGCATAAAACTTACTGGAGTTTACAAAAATACTGCCTTATATAAACAACATAGCAGAGATCTCAAGCAACCAACTGAGCACAGTAATGAATTATTTAGGACACT
Organism: Parus major; assembly: GCF_001522545.3. Lineage (NCBI taxonomy): Eukaryota > Metazoa > Chordata > Aves > Passeriformes > Paridae > Parus > Parus major. The sequence continues at coordinate 37,522,527 of NC_031771.1, forward strand.
TTACTGGCATATTTAAAACAATCACTTCTGAACTGTGATCAGTACTCCTATAGAACAAAGCCTACTACACTGAGAAACAGACAAGTCCATTTGAGAAGCATTAAAAAAAAAAAAAAGAGCCTGAGGGCCAGTTTTTGCCGATGCTGAGCAAGTGCAGGAATATTCCACCTGGTTACCTAAACTGGTTCCTTAAACCATTTATGCAGCAGCTTCAAGAGGAGTGCAAAGGTGCTAAAGACTGAGGATTTCTCCATTGGTCACTGCTTTTGGTTTGTCTGCCTCCGTAAGGTCCTGGGAACACACTGATTGAAGAGGCTCTGCACAGCTGCTGAAAGTAACAAAAAAACCCCAAAAAACCAAAACCCCCCCCAGAAAAAGCCCCAAAAAAACAAAACAAAGATCCACCCTAGTATCCAAATACCTAGGAACTATAAAAGCCACCTAATGAAAGGATTATGGTCTTTCCAAGTCTGTGAAAATGTCCCTTCCTGAAATGAACTTAGTGATGTTGCCACTTTCCAAGCAATGAAGTCCACAAATTCTCAGCAAATCTTTTACTGCAGGATTGGTGCAGGCTGGAATTCACCTGTCTCAATGCAGATATTCACAGAGCCTTTATCTACATGTCAAGTCACTAACTATAAAATGAAGGATACACACATGTTTAATGCATGATTTCTTGACACACCTCAGAGGGTGCTCATATGGTAACATCAAATTATGGATCCCCCTCTCCTATCACAGGTGATTTTTCTGTGTTTCAAATGTCACAGACTTCTTTGACTCCTGCAACTTCAGCAGTTTACACTCACAAAGGGGTCAGAAATCAAATTAAATAAATGTGACTAGACAGATGTTCATCAGAATGTGGCCAAGAGTGAAATAAAATCAGACTGAACCAAATTTGCCAACTTAGCTTCAATTGCAATCACAACAGATGCTGGACTGATTCTCTCATCTCCCATTTCTCTGTGAAATCTATGAAAGAAAAAACACCATCAGATCTTACCTGTCCCCACTTTTTCAACCCATACCCTCTAAGTTCTGAGACTACAAATAAAACTGATGTTTTTTATCTTACATTAGAATTATATTCTGCTGTAAATGCTAATGTGATGGAATCAAATACTAACCAGCCAAACACTGTAGAAAGGAATACGATCACTTCTACTCAACAAGGTCCTCCTGCCAACTTGGCTGAGCTGTGAATATTGCTTGCACAAATCAGCATCCCAGTCAGACAATGATATAGTCTTGCTCTTCTGCTATTGGGAGTCTGGGCAATGAAGCCAAATGCTTGCAAAAATGAAGAGTAAACCAAGTGGAAAGGAAGGTTAAAGATCCTGCTTATACTGGTTCTCTCTCTCGCCCCAAACAGGCCCAGAGTTATGGTCTGATTATGGTTTACAACACAAGCAGACAAGTTCTCACGTTTAAAGCTCAGTTTGAGGTTGCAGGCTTGAATGTTAGAAAATGGTTGTTCTAACAGAATTAGAAGTATTCACTCCTGAAGGCATGGGAAGCCAATAAACAGCCTCACAGCTCCACTGTTACAGCCACTTCCCAAAGTGAAATCACACCTCTAAAAATCATTAATTAACTCACATATTTTGAAAGCAGCTTTTATTTATTTTATTATTCGTGAGCTGCCTGCATAAACAAGTCACCACAAGCCACCACACACTGTACAACAATTTGTTGAGTTGCTGACAAGATTAATGACTACATTTGCTTTTATTTATCACTGTACAACATTAACCGAGTCACAAGTTCTGCATTTATTTAGATATTATAGATTTATTTTTTTTATTAGTCAGAAAATGAGAAGTTTCTTTCCTTTGAAAGGGAGCCACAGGCATAGTGATAGCTACATCAAAATCCCATGCAGTCGGGACAGGATGTTTGGGACAAAGAAATTGAAGGCAAGTGTTTTAAAATCAGTATCAAAAAGTGAAACATGCATATCACATGTAAAGATACATGCATTAAGATGGAATCAAAGCTTAACATTAACACCTGTTTTGTGAAGCAAAGTAGTGAGTTTCTGGAATCATACACCACAAGCTCATTAACTTCATTAGGGCCATGAAATCGGCCCAGCTGTTATGTTCCAGAGCAGAACCCTAAATACAGCTCTTACAGCTGCTGGGATATCTGCAGACGTGCAAGCATTCAGGGCTACAGAAGCGCCAAGTCTATCAGTAGCATACAGCATCAGGACCAGGAAATATCCCTTAATGGCAATTCTCTCTAGTTCTGATGAAATATCAGATTACTTCCATTTTGCTTCCATGCTGCCTGATGGATTAGCTATGGTAAAAAGGTCCTAGACACCTCCAGGTGTCATGTACTTAGACAAGATGGCTGTAGCTTTCTATGCAACTTTGAATCAAATATGTGTAAGTAGGGAATTTAATAATTCTACATAATAATAATAATTAGTATAGCAAAGTTTTTAACATCTGAATTACTGACTCTACATCTGAATTCCTTACTCTACATTTCCTGTGCACACTGAAACATAAACAAGCATGTCAAAAAGCATGAGTTCTGTCACAAGCTGCTTTGCAGAGCCACAAGGGCCCTACCGGAGCTAAACCCCATGAAAACTATCAACTGTGTTTTGTTGCTATGAACAGAACTGCCAGTGAAGATACAAGAGCCCATTTCAACTGGCTGAAGCACTGCCTGAAATGCGAGGCTGAAAGCAAGTGTTAACCTGCTACAGCTTTCCTAGTTACACTTTCTTATGGATTTGTGGGATTTCATCACTGACTTACTTTTTTCCCGAATCCAAACAGCAGAGGGCAGCACTACAGCCTGGTTCAGCCTGGAATCGGCTTCTGGAAAAAGACTCCATACGGACTTTTCTGCTGTTTATCAGAAAGGTTATTCCAGGATACTTCTCTTGCACTGGGCATTGGCCCAGAAGTTATAGGCCCTGTCTACTTAGTAGGTATCTCTGCCTTCCTGAGTCACCCCAGCTATGAAAGGCCATGTTTCCTGGCTCTGCTCCAGCCTGACCTATTCAGGGGAAAATTAATCCTGCTTCAGAAGGCCAATGCTAAAATAAACCCACGCTTGCTGGAGAGTGGAGAGGTGGCAGGGAAAAGGAGACTATGTAAATGCATGCTTCTCATCCCTGGCTATAATCAGTCTCCTCCCATCCACATCACTGCTGCTCGAAACTGAGAACAACCTCCCCTGCTGAGCTGTGCCCAGTAGGAGAAAGTGCACGGCTTTAGGATAGCTTTCCCAAAAGTACATCAATGGGGTCTCTTCTTCTTTTGAACTGAGGATGTTACAGAAGTGGAGGAATAAGGGGAAGAGAGGTGCTCTGTTTATGGTGGTTTTGGGTTTTTTTAATTTTATTTTGCAGAGGTGAGGGGCAGAACAGGAGACAGAAGTATAGAATAAGCTGCTGGGTTCCTGCAACACTGCTGTCTCACAATTTTGCACTCGTTTAGCTCTTTCTATCTGTGTGTTATTACCAGTGAACACGAAAGCCTGCAACTTCAAAAACATCTCAAAAAAATGAAGCATGGCATTGATGGAAATGTATGGAAGCCAGAAAGATCTTTTAAATTGCATAAAGATCCATTTTATTTGAACTGTTTCTTCTGACCTGAGTCGCTGGTCTAGTTCTATGTAGAAAAACAGGGTGCCAACCTACAACATTGTAACATCTGAATGGCAAATCACAAGGAAGCAGTACTCACACAGCTTCTGGGTGACCCACCCCACCCCATCACTATGATCCTGGAAGTAACTTATGAGGTCCAGATAATTTATCCCTGGCTGACTATGGTTGACTGATGGTTTCATGTCTGTGCCATTGTTCCTAACATCTCAATTTTTCTCACAATCTATACTCAGAATATCTCCTGCCTTTTATCCCTTTATAGCTGTTTGGAAAATAGAAAATAGCTCAATCTCAACTTCTTCCATTACTGTATATTACTACAAAGGAAAAGAAATTAAATGAAGCAATAGGGCAATTCCTTTTACAGTGTTGACCTGCAAGCCACTTTCACAGCATTTATTCATTCATACCTATCTGTAGTATAACTGAATATACTTACATGTCAATTTCAAATAATACAGCAACATTTAAAAATGTATGTTAATACACTATCTCATTTATTTCTTAAGATTTATAAGAAAGTATTAAACTGAATTCCCAGTGAATCAGAAACTGGCAGTCATTCTCCAGGAATGAATGAAATACAGATTGGTTTTTTTATCAAGCTGAGGTAATATACCATGTAACCTAATTGTTTCCTGACTTCTGCTTCTGTCCCCATAATTTGTTCCCTTTCATATCCAGTATAACAGCTCAGCAGGGAAAATTCAAAGTCATTTTTGGACCTGGGACTCAAACGGGATTTTTTCCACAGTGAGTTCTGAAGCACTGAAATACTCTATGAAGGGACATGAGTTTTGATACCATAAAAACCATAAACTCTGGCATCTAAAGACTTTCTCACCCAGTTTTCTCACTCTTTAGCTGGGCAGTTGTCATCTTCAATATCAGCATTCCAATTTCTGGGATTTTGGCTTTCCAGCAGACCTTTTTTTTGTTCATGCATTTTAATAATGTGTGGCATGGAACTGACCTTAATTTGCCATTTTCTTGCAAAATATAGACACATTAATATTTCAATTTAAAAAAAAAAAACCAACACATTTCTGGTATTGTAACCAATACAATGTAAATTATAACATCAATGTAATTGTGGCCTATTCAACCAGCATGTAGGGTGACAAAAAATTGATGTCTCTTCACTAAGTAACACAATTTATTAATTTCTTACTTACTCAAAAAAAACCTTGAAATTCTATTAAAACTGTTGTGCTAATAGCTAGTAAAAGTATGCATAAAAATTACATCTACATTTAATGCATGAAATTGTTTCTGTATTATAAAAATATTATTACTTTGTTTTGCTATTGCAATGCAGTTATCTGACTGTGCACAAAGCTGTGATTCCATTAAATATGTACTACTGTCAAAAAGAATGTCCTACAACATATGAAAAAAAATTACTGTCAGCAAGAAAATTATGGACTATTATGAACTATTTCACAGAAGAAAGACTAGTCAAGTAAAATCACAGCATGAGAAACTCTACAAAATATCTGAAAACAAAGAGGTAACAACTTGAGCAAGGGCTAACAATATTGACACTTTTTAAATAAAAGAAAGTTATTATATTATAACCAGATGTATTGTCAGAAGCAGCAGATGGAAAACAAATAAATCACTTAAATAATTTAACAATTCTAATCTGTTTGCCTGAAACAATGAATTTTAAAAATACCTAGAACAGTAAAATCACACACAGAAACAACTTAGAAAATAGAAACCAAAAGATAAACAAAACAAACATAACATAAAAAGATCAACTTCAATAATTTTTGATACTCCAAAATTACTGCAACATGAATGATGATAAAAAGATGTATCAAAAAGAGCAAAGACCAATTTGAATTGAATAGAGCAAAGATTTGCATTATCCCATTAAGATTTATACTAACACAATATTTAGAAAAGTAAGCTTGAGCAAAATAGAAAATAAAACCCTACTTAAAACGCTACATGAGATTTCCTCATATACTCTGACTTGTACAAATGTTGTATCAATGATTTAAAATGGTAATTACTGGTTTATGTGGACCTAATAAGAAAGAATAAGTCCCTACAACTCTAAGAAGAGGCAGGCAATTAAAAATTATGCAAGAGTCACCAGAGCTATGGAAAGCTGAACATGAGAGTCATCACACAGGATATTGCATGAATGATGTAAAGAATGTTGCACTACGCAAAGAGAGCTGGGAAGAATGTCATACTAGACATTCTCCCAACCCAGATTTTCTGAAGAAGAGCATATTGTAAATTTCAGGTCAAATAAGTCTATATTAATACTTTCACTTTTTAATAGCTTTGTTTTGCCAAGCTCTGAAAAGAAATCAGACCTATTTTCTAGGTCATGGAACTTCAGCAGGTGCATCTGAATTCTGCATTCACACAATCCAGCATTTCTCCAGTTTACGAAACAGATAAACATTTTTAAAAACCCCACTAGGTAAGCAGAGAGCTCAGTGAAGAACTTTATTTCCTGATCAGGACATAAAACACATTTGAAGAGAAAGTTGTGTCTTACAGAACATAAAGAAGGCTTCAGCCATAGCTTGGCTTTGTTCTGATCACACACCTGCCCAGGCATTGCTGATACTGTTCACAGCTGTCACACCTTCCAAGAGATCTGGTGAACACCATGAGAAGCATATCTCTGGCAGTGAACTGGAATGTGTAGAAAAGCAAAGCACAATGCTAATTAGCTCTTAGCACAACTTCTATCTCAGGAAAATAACACCAAAAATTACAGAAAATAGAATATTTCAAGCTAATAAGTAGGAAAATGAAGCTTCAAGTATCTATTACACATAACAATTAGGACCCTGGAATTACAGACTTTTCTTGAGAAGCAAACTTTGCCCTGAAGGTCACAATTTTTGCACAGAACACAACACTCTTCAGATCTCATTTCTTCCATGAAAAATTAGTTAAAAATAGAATTAAAAAAAATAAAAAATGAATACATAAATATCAGAGATCCTCTCAGCATGTATTTTTTTCTTGGAAGCTCAAAACCTGAAAATCACTGAATCCAAAAAGGGATATACATTCCACCATGTAATGAAACATGCTTGGAAATTACTAAAGAAATTATTTTCTGCAGAGATCTACACCAAAAGTAAAAGTACAACATTCCTTTCAGCTGCAAAGAAGGCTTTCAAATTTTGCTTTATGCTTGTTCTGAGTAAGCTTTAATGGCAGTATTGGAACAAATATAATCTTGACTTTTAATATTATTGCATATATATAAAACGGCATGTGCAAAAGAGATCTGGCAAAACTTGGAAAGCTCTATTCATGCCTTGCTCAACCACACACTGACAAAATGACCTTGAGAAAGTCACTTCACTTTTCTTTGTTTTTTCTCCCAAGATGCAGTCTGAGGATCTTCCAAAGATTAATCTTCCAAATGAGTCTGATAATGAATTATACTTCATATCAAAATATATTTACTAAAGAAGTGCTAGTAAATAGTGAATTAACTATTATGTAGTCTAACAAGTCATTAATTTGCAAACTGTCCAAAATACCTCTCCTTTATGAGTTTACCAAAATCTATAATGTGTACTGTTACATTTGTGTCATGACAGCATTAATAATCAAACAATTAATAGATATTCTAGTGTACTGTAAATGCTTATGACAGCCTGTAGAATTAATTCATTATCCACTGTAACACACACCTGTGACACAAAAGATGATTTTTGTTCTCAAGGCATGTTGAAACCTATGAGGAAAAACCACTGGAGTTCTGAATCTTAGCAATACTATTATTCTGTCTACAGCATACCAAGTATTTACTATAGAGTCCAGTAGAGAAGCAAAAATAATTTCAGAGCAAAGACTGTGATTGCAATTCTTCAAACAACTATAGTAGCAGAAATTAGTGCTTGTCTGATTTGATTACCAGATAGTTTATGGTTTTGTTCTGTTGCTCTAAGGATCTGAAACTTGTGTGAAATAAACAAATCTCTGATGAGGAACCAAATCCTGCAGTATTGGTGCTTGATTTGTTTCCCTTCTCCCTGATTCCTCATACTCCACTATTTCCCAGTGATCTTTGCCTTCTCCAGTACCTCAGAGTGGCCACTAGTGAAGTCAATGAAGCATTGAAAATTGGAAAAAACATATTAACCTTAGGTTAGTTGCCTTCACCAGGGTAATTTTTAATGTGTTAGAAGACATTCAGTTAACACATACACTTTCATTATTAGTTCAGTCAACAGGGAATGTCAAAATTATAACATGCCTGGCCACACACATGTAGAAGAGGAAACCAGTCAGTGCAGACTAGGGAGACTGTCTGCCTTGGTTAACCTTGCTTGTCAGCTATTTCTCCACATCTCTCGTGCTCTCTCACTGCAACTTAATTCTGCTCCTCTAGTTTTCCCTCCCCTGGTTTCCTCTCTCCCTTTTTATTCCTTTAGCTAGCTGCTGCTTCTTGTTCCTTAAACAATCTACCTGAGACAATAAGTCCTACCTCTTATTCTGCCTTCTTGCTGCTAGTTTCTACCCCTACACTTCTCTACCTCCATTTTCAAAAACTTACCATTGCTCAATTGACCCTTCTTATATTCCTGTTCTGTCCTTCTGCCTGGTCCACCGCCCTTTCTTCTCTTCACATCAGAAGGAACATACGCTGCAGCTGAGAGATACACTTTAAATACTTCCCACAGACCTATTAAATCCCAGCATCCACACATTCTGGATGCCCTTGCCTGACTTTCTGCAGATTCAGTCTCTTACAGAGACCTCCATTCTCTCCATCCCATCCCACCCCTTACCCTCACACTGAGACTACCCTCACCATCCCAATCACATTTGGTCTGCTTTTGAGCAATATTTCAGCTCTTTTCTCCTCTGAAGAACTGCCAGCCAGCCAGCCAGCTCCTCCCAATCAGCTTTCTGTGATTTCAACTTTCTTCCCTTCCTCACAATTTCTCACACTCATCCTCAGGAAGCTTCCAGGCTTCCTGCTGACATCCTTGGTGGCACTCTGTAGCAGTCACCTGTATGTCTCCTTGTCTTGGCCCACTCATTTCCCCTGCTAAGTGTTCTCTCACTAAGTGTTCTGTTCTCTGAAAGAACCATTCTTTTGATATGGTCAAAGCAAGAACTGCTTTCCCCTGACCTCTGTTATCCCATCCTCCTCTCTGATCTTTTCTCTTGCCTGCCACATCCTTCCTCATATCCTTTCACTTGCTCTTTCCATCTCATCTCTTATTTTCATCTCATCAGACTGAGAATATCCCATCTAATCTCAGCCCACTTCCTCCTTCTTTATCTTCCTTTTCTAGCACAAACTGACTGTAGACTTGTTCTGTTTCTTACTCTCCACTCCTGTCTCATGAATTATGAAGTATGATGGCCAAACACATAGCTCAGTCTGCCTTCAGCTTCAAATTCCTGGCTGATCTGTGATCAGGTTTACTTCATCCACAACCATTTAATTGTCTCCCCTTCCAATTATGCCATCCTTATAAATTTTCTTCCTACTTTTCCAAGTTAAATGAAGTGAAGCACTTTTCTAGTGCTCTCTTCCAAATCCTTGCCAAAGGAAATATTAATATGCTCACTTCCTACAAGTTTATTCCTTGTGTCACAGGTTGGGTATTTTTTCCCTCCTGCTTGTATGTCCCATGCTTGTTCTGTTAAAACAGAGCTCCTGATCTGTTTCATATTAATTTTTATCCACCTCCTCAGGTTTTTTTCTAAAATGTTGACTGTCCTCCAACTTCTCATCCTCAAATTACAGACATGCTGTAATAATTAAACAAACACACCTTATGTTGACTCTTACTGCTATTTCCAGCACTAAAACCTCTTCTAAACGTGCTGCTTGCACTTACTGTCCAATTTTCCCTCTCTCCAGCTCAATGTAGGATCCTATGACAGGTAACACCAACACCCAGCCAAAATAACCCTTGTTAATACCTGCCCAAAACAGACTCAAAGCTCACAGTACTTTGTCCTTCTTGATCATCTTTGTCATCACCAACCTCATTACTCCTCTTCAACTCTTATACTCAATTAGCTCTCTTCTGGCTCTCTTCTCGTCCTTCAAATATACATCAATCTTAAAAATGAGAACTTACTACAGCCCCAGAAATCGTTCCTGAAAAAAACCAACATATTTCTTCTTGGCATCTTTCCAATACACTGTCTACTCACCATTGTCTAGGCTGGGAGTCAGGATGTTGTGACTGACTCCTTGTGCTCCCCCTTGTGTCTGCCATCAGGCTCGGACTGCTGACTTTTCATGAAAAGCTTTTTTATTTCGTGTCTGGCTCAGTGCTAGGGTTTGTGTCATGGTTATATAAGCAAACAAGGCTATGCACTACTTTGAAAAAGCTGATTTCCTGTAGTGTTTCAAGTGGGCTACTCACACACCAAAGCACAATGCAGTCAGTCACTAATATCTCTCAAAAAATGTAGATCTACGTTATTTTTAGCTCAGAATTTTTAAGAACAAAATTCAGTGTCTTTATGTCAGCAGTGCGAGCATCCACAAACTCAGCCTAGAAAGAAAAATAATCCATCCAAAGCTGCAAAGATCTAAGGAAGATGAAGCTTGAAAGACTGCTTTCAATAATTCAGAGACTGCATTTGCAGAACTTTTTAACCATTTTTTAACCAAAAAAACCCACTTTTTAACCATTTTAACCAAATTGTAACCATTTCTCTAGGAAAGTATCAGAATATTGATAGCGAACACTAACTGTACAAAAAGCCAAAGGTTCTTCAGCTTTTTTTAATGACATTTTTAGTTAGTACTGGAAATGCTTATGCTCAAAGTACTGGTGGAGTTAGCAGTAAATTCCTTACAGGATATGTTTGAACTTCTACACTAAGTGGCAAACTGCCACTTATCATCAGACATATGAAAATTCCAAGTCAGGTTCCACCCTGCTTTTATTAAAACTGTTTGGAAACAAAGTCTCTCTTGGAAATAGATATCTGGGCTCAGAGAGGGAGAGCTGAAGCAGAAGAAGTGGCAACTCACTTGCTAAGCAGTCCATTTTTTAAGTACTGGCAGTTATGGGCAAATAACACTAGTGCTACAGAAATATCAGATCAAACAATATCTGTGGATGTGATGATGATACCAAACAATAACTTCAAAAACTAACTGGAATTCTTGTGATAAAGACTTTATAAAAATATCATTAAACTCCCCAACAATTTAAATGACCTAAAAAATAATTAAGCCCCCCACGAATTTAAATCAAAGATGGTAGGAAAGGGGCTGGCAAACAATCCTTTCAGGCTAGACCCTCAGTCCACTCTTACTTCAGACCCCCCACTGCCTTTCCTCCCCAGCAGCATCTCACCACCACTCTCCCATCTCCCACTCACCATACACCAGTCAGAAGAGCTGACACCTGAGTGCACACCTTGTCAATCTGTGTAGTCAGGCAGCAGCTTTGAGCATCACTAGCCGGAGGTCTGTGTGAAACCAGCAGCAGAAGCCTGGGGGTGTTAAAGGGGTGTTTGCTTTCCCATGAAAAGAGGAGACACCAGACCTGATGAGCAAATTATAAGGAAAATAAAGGAAAGGTCAAAGGTAGCAGGCAGCCACATGTGTTAAACAAAACTCCCTTCAACTCAGTCTAATTCTAGGGGTCCCCTATGCACAAGCACCTGCTTTTGCTCCTTGTGTGGGAAAATATCTCCTTGTGGGGGGTGGCTCTCCTCCCCTTTCTTACAAGCTGGGGAAAGGCTCCCTCTTCTCAGGAGGCCAAGGAACAAAGGGTGCTTCTGGAAATCACAGCCGACATCCACTTCTCACACTGGAGGCTCATGAGAAGAGACCTCAACAGACCTAAGAGCAGCAGAGGGCAAGAGAGACAGGGGATCAAATGTACTATTCCATTGATTCATGCTAACAAACACACTGGTGAGAAGAGATGTGCTGCCCTGTCAAGAATGTCTCTTAGTGAGACAGCCAAGATTTAGCATCTACATTAAGATGAATTCAATTTTCATTACTGATACTATATTACCAAATCAAAAGAGACCCTTACAAGTTCTTTGGTATAGCATTTTTCCTAATAGCTCTTTAGGGCAAACTCCTTAGTATGCATCTATACCTTGCTGCATTGCCTTTTGCGTAACTATTCCACACAAGTCACCCAACAATGAATCATAAGCTCCTGCTTTCTTATAGGGGTCCGCCAGACAGAACAGATGAGAAGCAGATGGGGATGAGAAACTAATGGGGGAAGCAATTTAATCTTCACTTGAGACTCAAACATTCTTCGAAGAGTCAGACGCTGCATAAAGGCAGAGCTTCACTACAGCCTTTACTCTTCTTTCGCACTTAGTGCGAGTCAAGCAACTTCAGCACGCCTGGGCATGTGCTTCCCACGGTCTCCTCCCTTCCCTCCCTCTCTCTCTTTCTGAAGAGGAGATTGCCTGTGGGTCTTGCGAGGGTCTGACCTTGCAGGGGTGAAATGAGGGTACAATGCAGAAAGGCATGTTGTCTCCTCCTCGGGAAAGCCGAGTCCCAGAGCATGCTGGGGTATTTAAAGACCTCAATGCCTGCAAGTTCCACACGGTGCGTACAGCATGAAGCAGCTCTCTGGCCTTGACTCAAGAGAGGTCCAGTCCTGGTCACTGATGCCTATGAACACAGCACCGCCTTCCAGGCTGGCAGTGCATCCCTGGGGAGCTTTGTTGTTGGGCACGACATCCATGTCGCCCCTCTCTGCGTGAGCCCACGCACATGAGGGCAAGGCTTAACGCACTCTCAGCTGGCCGGTGGCACTGTCAGACCGCTCCGGGGAGCCTTTCAGCCCTCAGCCGCTGCCTCTCGCCCGCACGGAACGCTTAGTACGGCCTGAACCGCTCCTGCCAGCTCCCCACGCTCCCTCCGGTGCCTCCCGGGAGCTATAAATACAGCGGGCACATGCTCTGACACCGCGGTTCCCAGCAGGCACCAGATAACTTTAATTTGCCCTTTAAACGTCCCGGGCCCGCGTCCCTCGCGGCCGCCGCTCGGGCGAACATGGCGGGGCGGGCCCGGCGGGCCGCAGCCAATGCCCGCGGCCCGGGGGGGCGCCTCCTCCTATCGCGAGAGGCCGCGGGCTATAAGCGGGGCAGCGCGGGCCGCGGGGACATTTGTCCGGCGGGGTGGGGAAGTGTCCGCTCGTTGCCTCTCTCCGGGCGGGGCTGTCGGACCGGCTCGCGGCATGGGTGACCAAGCGCTCAGCTTCGTCAAGGACTTTCTGGCCGGCGGGATCGCCGCCGCCGTCTCCAAGACGGCTGTCGCCCCCATCGAGAGAGTGAAGTTGCTGCTGCAGGTGAGGGGGCGACGGGGGTCGGCGGTGGCGCGCCACAGGTGGTGCTGGCGCGGCGGGCGCTGCTCGGCGTGACTAAATATGGGAAGGAGCTCGGCCGGCTCCGGTTACGCGGGAGCTGCCCGGGACGTTCAGCACCGCCTCGGAGTAGCGGGAGCAGGGCCGGCCCCGTCCGTGCCCTTCAGCGTGTGGGGTCACCCCTGCAGTGCCCCTCTCTCACCGTGCCGCCCTCCTCTTTCTCCTCCGTGCAGGTCCAGCATGCCAGCAAACAGATCACCGCCGATAAGCAGTACAAGGGTATCGTGGACTGCATAGTCCGCATCCCCAAGGAGCAGGGCATCGCCTCCTTCTGGAGAGGCAACTTGGCCAATGTCATCCGGTACTTCCCCACCCAGGCCCTTAACTTCGCCTTCAAGGACAAGTACAAGCAGATCTTCCTGGGCGGAGTGGACAGGCACAAGCAGTTCTGGCGCTACTTCGCAGGGAACCTTGCGTCCGGGGGTGCCGCCGGAGCCACCTCCCTCTGCTTCGTCTACCCGCTGGATTTCGCCAGGACCCGGCTGGCGGCTGATGTGGGCAAAGGAGCCACCGAGAGGGAGTTCTCTGGCCTGGGCGACTGCATTGTCAAGATCTTTAAGTCTGATGGCTTGAAGGGCCTGTACCAAGGATTTAGTGTGTCTGTCCAGGGCATCATCATCTACAGAGCAGCCTATTTTGGGGTATACGACACGGCCAAGGGTAAGAAAAGCATGGAAGAGTGACTGCAAGGGAATATCCATTCAGTAAAGGCACTCCAGGGCACTTGGCAATACAAGGACAAGCAGGGCTTGGCTCAGCACCAGTTGAGTGCAGTGCTAGAAATGTGCACAGGTGTTTCTGACATGCATTCTTGCCTCCCCTACTTGCTGCTCTGAGACACCTTGGGTTTGGATTGACTCCGGGGTTGGTGGGTGATTATTCCTTCCGTGGCCCTTTCCTTCTGTACTGATTCCGTTCATTTGTTCTTGATGACAGGTATGTTGCCTGATCCAAAGAATGTGCACATCGTAGTGAGCTGGATGATTGCCCAGAGTGTCACTGCAGTGGCAGGGCTGGTTTCTTATCCATTTGATACTGTGCGACGTAGGATGATGATGCAGTCTGGCCGAAAGGGAGGTAAGAATAAGTGCTCCTGGCTGCAGAAAGTTTCTTTTCATCAACATAAGATAGGAGATACTGGGTATTTTTTTCGTTTTATGGAAAATTAATAACTTTCTCATTGGAGTCCTTAAAAAACCTATGGGGAACATGTTGCTTTATTTCTATCATGTTGATCTAAAGGACTGAGAAATTACTTCATTTCCTATAGAAAATTAGTTTTCCTTAATTGATTACTAGATTTTAAATCCTCAGCTGTACTTTGCTAATTCCTTGTTGTTTTAAAGATACAACAGTTGAAACATACTTACTTTATAACTTCAAGCCTTCTAACGTTTATGTTTGTTTCCACAGCTGATATTATGTATAAGGGCACAATTGATTGCTGGAGGAAGATAGCTAAAGATGAAGGATCCAAAGCGTTCTTCAAAGGTGCCTGGTCGAATGTGTTGAGAGGCATGGGCGGAGCTTTTGTATTAGTACTTTATGATGAAATCAAGAAGTATGTCTAAAACTTAACATCATAATGCAGTAGTTCAATTGTTCTCAATCAACTTTTTTAAAAATACGAACTTGTGATGTAATGGACAACAAAATATTTCCTAGGGAAACAGAATAAAACTTGAGTAGCATATGTGGCAGAGATAAAGGTGCATTAATTTAAAAACTGTCCACAACATCACAGTTACATTTTCTATGAGAATTCCTCCACCATTTGTATTGGAACCTGTGTATATATTATACTTCAAATTGCAGGTAATAGATTTTGTCTGAAGACAAAATATAAGTGGTCTATACCTTGTCTAAAATCTAATATTGTGAATTCTTAATAGACTGTCATAAATATTTATTATACTAAGTAATGTCTCTAGCTACCCAACACTGTGATGACATAACATAAATTAAAATCATGTTTTCTTCTACAGCTCTATTTTTTAATATAATATTAAGTGAAAAGTATGTCTGAAATAATAAACTATACTAAAGCACCAGGCTGAGTTCATAATTGCAGCCTCTTCCCTGACAAACTATACAGTAATATGCTTGAAACCATAATCTGATTTTTCCAACATACTTTGTAAAATATGGAAATACAGTGTTTCAAAAATTCCCTGTATTGTCACAAAGGAAAAAGTTGTCTGCTCTGATGTTCAATTGAACTAAAACTGAAATAAATTAATATATTAATGAACTTTTCCCTGTTGTTTTCAGTACACTGAACACCTTACAAGCACATCCTCCAAGGTGATGTGCTAATCAGGACACAGTGGCTGTCTCTTGAAAATTTTTTCAACAGAGCTTTAGGTAGGTGAAGTTATTGAGATTATTGATAATTCTACAACTGCAAAACCAAGTGGATTCAGTTTAAGGGTACTGCAGCCAGAGATTTTGGAGATAAGCTTCCACCAATCTTAGCTGCTTGTATAATTTGTTTATATTACCCTTTGAAGCATCTCCTCATTTGAAGAGTGAAGTCATTACTGCTTATTTTACTTGAAAAATTATTCTAGAATTGACTACTCAAGAGTTATTAAAATAACTACACATTGAACCATTACGAACACATTGCACAATTAATTACCTGTGAGATCAGGACATGCTTACTTTTTAAATAAATAATAATACACTTTTTAAACTTTAGATGCTGCAGGGTTGTGAATGCATGGAAAAACAGGCTGATTAGGCAAAGGACGGAAAGTGAGGTGTGGCCATTGCAGTTGTTCAGTTAGATTACATACAGGCAAGCATTTGCTATGTATCCACTTAGGACAAAAACCATAGAATCAGAGCGTAGTTTGTGTTGGAAGAGACCTTAGATTCCAACTCCTGTGCTATGAACAGGGACATTGTCTACTAGACTCAGTTCCTGGCCTTGGACACTTCCATGGTTTCAGTGTCCACAACTTCTCTGGGCAACAGGGTAAGACTAAGCAAGTAATAATCAAATAAACTTATCTCACCTTCATCTTTTACTACTTTGTATGTATGGCTTCAAGTTATTCTTTTCCTATATTTGAAACATTTGTCAGATGCAGGTAAGTCCTAGCTCACTGTCACTTGGCATGAGAGGCTCTGGTTGTCTGGCACAGATTCAGACTAGCAGCTCTGTTCTTCCTGAAGGCAGGTACCAGCCACTAACCAGTGTCTGGAAGCAACATCACTTGAAAAAAAGAAGCATTTGGGAAATACAGGTCCAAAAAATGACAGACACTTTTAAAATTAACCAAATACAGATATTTTTTTTTTTTGTCCCAGGACAAAACCTGGCCTGATTGCTTAATCTCCTTTTTTCATGGTTGCTCTCTTAAATATTTGCTTTTATAGATACCTGGTCTGTTTCCTTTCCCACACCAAATAACCAGGGTTGCAATCTATCAAACCATAAGTTTATGAAGAAAACATGTCTACTGGTTTTCAAACCGCATTAGTTTTCCTTAAAAACTCTGCCAGTTTCTGCTCCTTCTTTTTCTCCTTCCTCTGCACTCCCCTAATGACTCTGTACAAGAAGCTTGCTAACACAGTCCAGCTATCCAGTTCTCATTTAGCTCACTAGTAAGGCAGCAAGTGGCATTTGGAAGTGTGAGGGAAGATCTAAGTTGGCTACAGCAAGACACTGTAGTAGGCAGAGGTACAAAACCTTGGAGGAAATGTATATCTGAATAACGTAATTAAGAGGAAGCAAAGAAAATATAAATAAGTGTAAATGAAAGAAGTTACATTCCAGAGAAGGTGAAATGGAGAGACTAAGGACTATTAAAAAGGAGAGTACAGAGTATCAATGCAGGGAAATGCCACTGGGCTAAGAGAAAGTACGTGAAATAAAGCATATGGAAAACAGGTAAATGGCTCGTTTCTACTTAAAAGCTACTGCACACAATGTGGGAGATTGCAGGCAGTATAAAGATATCTGTGGTCAGAGTTCAAAACTGTGAATGAATTAACCATGCTTCTGAAAGCAGCTCTGCCCTGAGTCTGTGACACTCAGCACACTTGCTGAAAGTGCAACCTAGAATGCAGCCATCAGCTGTGACAGGCTGGAAATTAGAAGACTTTGCAGATGGTCTGCAATTGCTACTTGAACTCCCACTACCACAATCAATTAATACTACTTTTGTACCTTTGCAAGAGCTGGTCACAGGCAAACTAAAGCCAGTGACAAAACAATTATTCCCTTACATCTAACACTTGAACAATGGAAAACTTGCATTTTTTCTGTTTTTCTATGTGCCAAGCAATTCAACCTTCTTTGCATCGTAATACCAACCAATCAAAAATCTGAAAGAAGCCACTGCAATGACAATTCATGTTAAATATTTTATTTCTTATGATTTACAAATGACATAGAAAATTGACACTCTTTCATACCAAAGTTAAATAAGATGAAGCAATTAAAAGTAATCCATTGCATGAGTTTCTTCACAGAAAAAAAATTGTAATATGAACATTCAGAAGTATTTAAACTGTTACTCTGATATTCACATTCAAGGACAAAAATCTTTAAATAGAGAATAATTTTAGTTAGTACAATAATAGAAATAAATACAGCAGCACTATACAAAGAAATTGTTAACAGTTCCTAACCATGAATAATAACTGCAATACAAATCTGTTTGCCACAATGCTGCTTAAAGTTAAAAGTTCCAAGTATTGTCAAACAGCTAAATTTGATCTGCGGGTCACCAAGTGAAGAAGCTCTGCCAAACTATCACAAGAACCGAGTAAAAAGTGTGTTACAATGCAGAATACCTGAAAGCCTAAGCCCTCATGCAAGCACTAACAAAGAACAATACACTTTTCATGTCAAAGACCCAGCATTACCAAATACAGCTTTTTTTCTTTATCCATAATACAGCAATGTCCTTCCTGGGAAGAAGCTGGGGAAGCAAGCAAAGTTTCAGCAATATCCACAGATAGTGTCATCACAATTTGTACTCTTTGTAAGGCTACAGTCCTACAAAACAAGCTCACTGAAAGTTTGCCTTTATGTACAGAAATAAACCACACCACCTACTCTTGTGATTACCAATACCATTAAATTTTACTCCTCTTGTAAACGGATGTTGCTATTGGAGCTTATCTGACATTACTACAAATATTAGATATAAATATGACATTTAAAAACAGGCCAAGAAAAGTAACAAGGCTTTGTTTTCTACTATCTTTTTTTCCCCCCCTAAATCCTGGTTAGTAGTCACTCAAAATCAATGTTCAAGATGTTTCCTGCAGCTCAAGTTTACATCTCCCCACTAAGAAGAGCACACATTTGCAAAGCAGGGCCATGAACTATTTCCCTTTCTTAACAGTATTCTCTAGTTTGAGAAGTAACCAGAACTTATTCTTGTTTACATTAAATCTGAAACTGCTGTTTACTTCAGTCTTTATTGTTGTTCAGATAGTATCAGATGCTTCTTTCCTACGCAAAGATCCCACTTTATCTTTCAAAATCCAGTACAACTTCCAAAATCCTTTTGATCTGGAAGAGAGGCAGCTTTGCATACAAAACATGCTCCAGGTGCTGAACGTTTAACAGTGGCAAAACATCATCTGCACCTCAGTATTCTAGCTCACCATGGAGGAATACACAATCTGCTTTTCACCTCTTCACACTGCTGTTAAAGATTCTTTCACTCACAAGAACATGACCCACAAAATTCAGAAGGCTGTTACAGCCAGGATGTAAAGCAAGGACAATTAAGGAATTAAGCATATGCTTGTAAGTTTAATGCATTAAAGTATTATTAATATTTTAAAAATTGTATTTACATTTTGCACCTGTAGTGCAGCAATTCTGTCCTTCCATGTTATGGATACAAATTCCACTTACGATCTGATACTAAAATAATAGTTAAATTTCTATTTAACTTGTCCATTTAAATACCTCCTCCTCTTTCATAAGTTCTTCCTGTCACAGAAAACACTGACAGAAGTGTTTTATACCATTTTAAGACCATTTTGTAAGCAATTACTCTAAATGCATTTCAATTACTGAACAATGCAGAAAATATTTTTGCACATAGAATTTACAAAAGCACTAAAAATAGAAGTTTGAGTACCATCTCAGTATGCGAGGCAAAGAACACACTTATAACCAAGCAGCACAAACATTAGTGGATTTAGGTCTCTGTAGTGCCCCAGTGGGTGAATCAGACACAGGCTTTTCACTCCTCTGGCTCAATGTACTTTGTACACTGGATGATCTTGAAGCTCCTCCTGTTAACACACAAACGCACAGAGTGAGAATGCTTATGTTCAGCACAACAGAAAACTTCACACTGTGTTAGTACTGCAACACTCATTACCCTAGCTCTCAGAATAAATCAAATAAACCAAACCAAATCACAGTAAACTGAATACAGCCCCTAAAGAGCTGATTATGAATTGTTTACAAATCATCAGGAAAAAAATTCAAGCCTTTGGGTCTTTAACCTGACACATGGTTCTATAGAGACACATTGTCTACTTCCAAATCTTACATAGAGTTTCTGAGAAAAACAAGGGTACTATCAGTAGATCTGCATTTTCTAAAAGAGAATTTGAACATTCATTGATGCTATTTTGGGGTTTTTAGCTGGGTTTGTTCTTCTCCCCTTCTTTCAATAGAGGGTAATGGCAAAATGAGAAACACTTTACTACAGGCATTTTTTCTTCTTGGAAAAGATGATTGACAAGATCATTTATTAGAAATTTAGGATGGCAACAAAACAATGCATATAGTAATAACTTTTTGTGACTAGAAAAATAATTTTGATGACTTCCATTTGATAAATGATCAATCTAAAGATGACAAAGAATATATTTGATATTCTTAACAGTAAGCGCTTCACAATTCTGAATTATAGAAAGATAAACACATGCAAAGAAATGCAATGATCTGCAACTTCAAAGTACTTACTTGGAGGACTAAGCTGGCTCAAAGGAGATTTACCCCTTCTTACAGAAGGTAAAGAACTCAGGTAGCTCATGTGGCGGTGATAGTCCCTCAGCTGTTCAGAACGTCTCATACCAGCTGTTGGTTTCACTGCTTCCAGTCTTTTCAGGAAAGCCTTAATATTGAAGAAAAATGTCATCAAAAAAGACATAGAATGACCAGGATGCTGTAAAACAAACAGTCACAAATTGATTTGTATTTGAGCTGCAAAAAGCCCCAAAGCTTTTAGCAATGCACAAAAGGATCCTCCACTGGTGACCAGCATAGGCTACTCTGCTATTCAGTTCTTTTCTCAGTGTTATGACACAAATTGTAACTATCCCTTGCAAATCATCACTTCTACATTGAGTACATCTTTAGTACCTCATAGTTCTCTGTGCTTTATGCCAACAATAGATCTATTTGGTGACTATCATCAAAGGTAGTGAACAAATGGATTCCACTATTCTAATCCTACCTTTGGTTAGTCCTACCTTCTAAATTTCCAGAAGAATGAGAAGTTTGGGGGTTTTCTTTATATCTTTGGTTTGCAAACAGATCATTTTATATTGCCCTTTACGAGGCCCAGAGAGGATTACTGACCCCAATTCTGTGAAACTAATTTGAAAAGGAAAGCACAAACATCTATGAGATTTCATTTTATCCATAATCTAATTTTAAGAGATTCTATTTGAAATTATTGATACAGACATCATTTTGTCTTGTTGAAATTAGCCCTGGAAATCATGAGGCATGTGATATACTGGAATAACTACTTACACAGTATTTTAAATATACAGTTCCCTATTCTGCATAATTTTTCTACTTGAAACAGATTTTATCGGTTTAAGACATTTCAATAACCGAAAAAAAAGGATCTGATAGGAGGAGAAATTGGGAATAACCAGCTACATGCAACTTCCAATTAACAACCTCACATTTTTAATATATTTCAGCTTTAGTGGTGGCCTCACATAGATCTATTTATTTTCTCTTCTAATTTCAGTTAATTTGATGGCTTGCAAACATTAGGCAATGACACAGCCTTTGCTGGTCCAGCTTCTGACACACATTCCATCAACAAGAAAATGCAAACTGTGCTTACAATAAGTCTCCAAAGTACTAAAGGTAACTCTCTTTAGAAGATGCATTGTCTAGATGTATACTTGCATGGTCAAACTGTATCACCATTAAACTGCATACCTAATCATGTACTGATTTTTTTTTTTTTAATAAGAATAAAAAAAATTTACAAGAAGTGCCTTAGGAAATAGTACGGTTTTCACAGGATGTCAGTTGTCATTGTCTAACTATAACAGGAACCTACAAACTCTTGGTAGTTTATGCATGGGCACTGGAAACCTGCACAGAGTGCACAAGAGAGAAAGGACAAGTGACTTTGGCTCAGATGGAACATGTCACAAGTGCTTGCATCAAGTGCCAGCCAAGTTCATCGTCAAGCAGGAATACCTAAGTAAGCAAAAGTCAAAGTAAGGACTTGAGCTAGAAATAGCTCTTCACTAAAGCCAGCTACAGAACATGAAATGGTAGACTTGTCTCTAAATGTTATAGCCAACATTTTTCTCACAACTTCATCCACATCTCCTCATACAACTGTGTATGTTTAGACTTGCGGAGATCACTTATTTTACCTTCACTATTAAAAATGGAAGCTCTCAATACATTCAGTTCCATCACAAATAACGGATAAATTGTAGAAGTGAATTTCCTGTGAGAGATGAGCACTCAATTGTAACAACTTCATAGAATTTGCATACCTTAACACTGTAGTATTTTCAAGCTTGATTCTGAACATACCAGCTTTTTTATACATACATACACACACATATATATATACACCCACTTCATTCTAGCTTAAATAAAATTGTCTGCTTTTGCCTAGATTTTGTAAAGTATCATCACCATTAATGAAGGGAAATAAAAAAAAAAAGAGCTACAGAAAAAACAGATACAGATTCTGTAGTGCAGCAGTGTCCAAAGGAAAGCTTTTCTAGAGAATAAGATCTCCTGTGGTTCCCTTGCCTTCTTCTGTGGATTATACCAAGGGCATGGTTAACTTCCATTCTATTTTTGATCGTGAATTTTGCTGTCTGGAAAACAGCCTGCTGCATACAGAAACAAATGCATCAACACAATGAAATGGCAGTCCTGACCTACTAAATCTGTAACCTGTAACTAATCTGATTCTTATGGTTTTATCACCAATCCTATACAGTCTTGAGGTCCCTAAAATCCTTTTCAGTCATACATAATAAATCTACTAATTCTTTATGTTCTCCTTTTGAGAAATGAATTGAAGAAACCTGGCACTTTCCTTGTTCTTCAGGAGTACCAAATCTCTGGAGCTTTAATCCTGCATCACTGAAGTAAATAGCAATTTCATCATTGATCTCAACAATCAAAGGAATCAGATTACAGAACATAACTCAGGTGTTCAGAATCAAATATATGTTCCAAATAAAATTTTAAGGAATAAAAAAAATGAGGAACAGACACTAATGACAGGAATGCTATTAATTGCTCTAAATTACATGGTAGGTGCTCAGAGATCTTGATTCAAGCTCAAAACATATATAGTGTCATATCATTGATGACTTCTCATCTTGGAAGCAGAGTTCCCTGGATTATATTTTCCCCATCTTCTTACTTTAATACCGAGTCTGCAGTTGAAGTAGAATATTTAAAAAAGTAAAGTCACAGAAGGTGTTCCTGAATGATTACCTTCTAGGAACAGAATAATCTTTTATAAATCTAGGCATATGGACATAGATTAATATCTATAAAGATACTAAAATACATACTTGTCAATGACTGAACTGTCAGAAATGCCAACAATCTGAGAACAAAGAAACTCAATACAAAAAACTTCTGCTATACAGTGGGCCAAAAGAAAACCTGCTAGTTCAATTTTGAACACATCAGGAGAGCACTGAAGGTAATTCTAAAGCTCTCTGTCAGAAAAGGAAGAAAAACCCCAAGCACAATTAGTACA
The DNA here is from genome assembly GCF_001522545.3 of Parus major. Lineage (NCBI taxonomy): Eukaryota > Metazoa > Chordata > Aves > Passeriformes > Paridae > Parus > Parus major. Next base: position 37,545,524 of record NC_031771.1, read on the forward strand.
GAGTCTTCTACAGCTATGTTGAAAAAGGAAGGAAAAAAACACTGAAAATGTAGCGCTCTTAAACTAAATTCAGAGAGAAGGTTAAAAATTTTATTTTTCCTTGGTTTACTTTGCTTTTTAAAAGTATGAAGGCTTCAGTTTCACCTCCTGTGAATCCTAATCAGCTGACTAGTGTGCCTTGACAGCTGTTCAAACTTATTTATATTACACCTCCTCTAATGTCACTGATGTTAGTGATCACACTGTCCCTTTGCAGAGTCTAAGGGAAACAGATAACTGCATTCAAGGACAGCTTTCTTCTCTTATCAATACAAGTATTTGTAATTTTCTTTAATTGCCATTTGCATTAACTAGCTCTAACCTGACAAACTCTAACAGTCAGAAAACTCTTAAAGGTCCTCAATTTACAGGAAAGTCTTTTTAACTGAACAGCTATCAAGTTTATGTGTAGCTGGCAATACCAAAAGGAAAGTAGGCTAAGAATACAGAAAAGAAAATACCACAAAATAAAGCAGTTTGCAAAGTGTTCAAAACTTTCCTTTAACACACCATAGCAGTGCTATGGTAATCTCAAATTCAGGTCAGGAATCTGAAGACCATAACGATCTGACAACAAAGAGCCTATAGCCTAAATACTATAATTACAGAATTATACTCTATTTGTACTGAACTCTAAAATATTTTAGCCATGCACATCTGTGTGCCAATCCCACATCCTGACAGCTTCCCACTATGACAAGGCCATGGAAACCTTTTGCCATTGCATTTTTTAGTCTCAGGAACTGAGACTAAACATTTTGTCTTTTGGTTTGGCATACACCACCTTTGAACTCAGTAAGTGAAAATACCATATAAAATCCTGTGTGTTTGAGTTTCTGCATTGATCAATGCAAAATGAGTATTTCTGAGTTCCTATGACCACACATGAGAGATTACATTGTTTTTCACAACTGCATTCTGTACAGCTTTCTCCTTCAGTGTGAGATCAGTGAGACTAAACATACCTGGTATTCTTTCCACAACCACCTGTGCAGTATCCAAAGCCTGATGATGCTGTCTAACTCTGGGGCTAGTCCTTGGGGACAGGACAAAGGGAAGGCAAAGCAGTATGGAATACTTCTAGGGAGGAAAGTACAATGTGCTCAGGTGAAACTCTGATGAACCAGCAGCCCTCCTCCTACTTCTTTCCATGCCAAGAAGTTATTTTCCTTGTTGCAGCACAACACATTTGGCAGGGCAGGCACAGCACAGGATCAAAGGAATATTCTTCGTACATGGTGTCATCCAGGTAGGGGGATGGCCAAAAGCACTGTCCCTCCCTTGTCCTTTACTCCCTACCCAATTATGACAGCACATCTGCACCATTAAATCTAGTAGAGACAAATAAATACACATTTATTTATGGCAGTACAATAAATGCAGTTGTAAAGGAGATTCAGGATATCCAGCAGGACAAAGGCAGCTCTGGCTGCAAGAGAATGGAAAGTCTCCCTGAAGAACCCTTGTGCTGGTAGAGGCCACTGACTGCAGCAAGTAGTGTCCAGAAGCAGTAATGAACCTGCAGCAGAGAGGACTCAGGAAACCACGTAAATGAAAAGAGAACCACAGTAAGTGATTTTTAAAAAAAAATAGTGTGGAAGGGTCACTATACTGGAACTGGGATCAGAGTTAGGTCTGTTAAGGCTTAGGGTACACTTATGGGAATAAGAGGTGAGGGAGTGAAGAACATGGAGTCTTATGTGCAGTGAGCATAACAGCACGAGGTATAGGAAGAATGTGCAGGAATGCATAGAAAGACCAAATATCCACAAAAAAAGAACACCCTTATCTTGAGCTAAGGTTTGAGAACTGCCCCTACAAGAGCTGCTAAGATCTTCCAGTGAAATTCCAATGTGAACTGAAAAGGTCACTGTTCCCTAGGAACTTGACTGAACATAGCAGCTTAGCTCACTGAGGTCATCTAACACCTAAATCCTAGTCAATTAATAAAATGAATTAATAAAAATGAAAAAAAAAACCACTAGAAAACAACAGAGATATAAATTTCTTCCGAGTTCTGATGAAATATTTGAATTGATTGATGTGATGACTGCAAATCAGTATTTCAAGGATCCCAAACACTTACCTGTTTATGCCAGGCATTACACAATAAACCATTAAAAGTTCCAATGGCATAGTCTATGAAGTTCAGTCTCTTATTTACACTGGTGAAAATGATTACTCTATCAATAGAGATAGACACACATATGCAGACATGGGAACACAGTAACACATTGGTCACACTTGAATTCCTTTCCACTGAAGAAGAGGGATTGAAATTATTTTCAAACACAAGAGTAGAATGTTTTCTTAATCAACAGCATCCTCTGTTGGCAAGAGACACACTCTAGCACTACTTGCTAGCTCTGAAAAGCAACCAAAAGCAGGTTCCATTTATGAAAGCACAGTCAAAAGCAGCAAGTACAAAATTCTAGCATTAATTTTATCAGTCATCTGTTTTGCTAATTATGCTTTTCCCATAAATTGCTAACCAGTACTTTGAAACTACTGTTCACTAGAGCAATATTTTTATTCCATCACTGCTCTTTCTAACAAAGTCTGTGAGAACAACATATTTTCCCTGTACCTCTTGGCACCCTTTCACAAAGCTAGGGAGCACAAAACCACTCATTCCTCTCTAATTTCCTAAAAGTGTACTTACTTTCCTGCATCATCTCTGATACTAAATGCCTGCAAGAGCAATCAAACTTTCTGATAACAGTTAAGTACTGGCAATACTCTTCACAAAGGTGTATCAAACACCATATCCTGTATGCAGTACCCTCAGGCCTTGTATAAAGATTCCCAAGAAGTAAGAGAAAAAAGATTGATAAGAAAGTTCCACAGAATTCCACCAATTCCACCTCTCTAAATTTATGAAGGTGAGGTAAGCTGCTGACCAGAAGAAAAAAGGTTTGTAAAGCACATATTTTATCAATAGAAAGAAAAAAAAATGCCATCAATGAACAGGGTAGGGCTGCTCTTCCACTTACAGTCTCAGAGAAAAGTATGTCACACCTATAATTGCAAAACATAGCGATACAAAAATCAATATGTTAAAACTGTGAAGCTCTAGGTGTACATAACACTTCAAACAGAATAAAAGCATAAACAAAATTACTAAAAATTATAGCAAAGTTAAACAAAATGGAAGAGCTGCACTGATGAATCACTGATCCAAAAAGAACAGAATACATCATCCTGAGTTTGGGGAAAAAAATAAACCAAATGCTTTTATAATCTAAACAAGCATAACATCTTAACTAATTAAACATCTTAAATATTAATTTCGTATCAAACATGTTCACCCACATTGCTGAGACAACTAAACTATAAATGAGTAAGTAAATGAACAATACTATTTCTTGGACTTCATGCAACCACCATTTGTCTCTAACGTGTACTTAAGCAGTGATATGTGAAATGACTCTAGGCCTGCTACATTTTTGATGAAAAGTTGCAAAAGCAAGGCAGTCTTGAACAAACACTACAATAATATATAAGAGAAAAGGCTTATGGCTTTGAGTAAACAGAAGTGTATTTTAAAATATCCTATACGTTCATTTACTGTAATCATCAATCGTTATGCACTACAGCATGTAACTGCTACATCCTGAGGCCCTGTGGCACAGCACTTCCTCCCCCATCACCTAAGAATATATTCTTATTAACAAGAATGTGGAAGAGCAAGACCTGTTTTCAAGATTTGAAATAAACACTATCAACAGCGTCCTACCAACTTAAACACACCAAAGCCTAAAAACATTTCATCCCCAGCCAATGACAAATATCATACATGTGTAACAAAATCTTGTCCTAATTTCTTTCAGACTACAAAGTATAATGTGAACTGCAGTCTAGTGGAGCTGGGGAGAAACTTTCCTAATTTGCAAAGTTTTAACAATCAAGCTGGAAGAATGAAAATGTAATAGGTTTTCCCAAGTAAGGCAATCAGACCTTCTCCATGTTGAATCTGTATCTCTGTGTGTATAGAAAAGGAAATTGCAACCTACACTTACAGAGAAGGTAAAAAGTAATAAATTACTTCCAGTATACATTTTCCAATTATTTCAACTATAACTGTATGTCTTTTCCAAACACACTAACAAATACATAGGAGATAAGAAAATGTCATTACATGTATGTATTACAATTCAATTACTCAAAGTATCTTACTCAAACCAGTTTTACTTCTATTATTTGAGAACTCTGGCAATATCCCTACAAGTGAGTCTGAATTTTTATCTTCCAGTAAAGTAAGCTGTTGTAATTGCCATTACACTGTGGCAGAGTGCTACAAATATTCAAAGACAGAGATAGCTATGAGTCAAAAACCAAAACTGACATTGACTTTGTATTTCAAATATAACGGGTTTGATGCTATCATAATGATTGTTCTATTTTATTCAAGCCTGTTTTTGAGAGAGTAGTAGTCATGTTGCATGCAGCAGAATGAACAGTTAGACTGCTATCCAGTGTTTTGAGTGTTAACAGTAACAACTGTTCCTCTTAAATGAGATCAAAGTAGAGCAAGTGCATATAAACTAAAATCTACTTCCATCTGAAAAAAAACCCCATCATTACTCCTACCTCTCTCCCAAAAATTCAAGAAACTCACCCATATGAACAATTACGCCAACATCATAGTAATGGAAATTTATTGTTGACTTACTGCAGTCTCTACTAAAGATCCATATGCTGCCTCATTAAATTTCTAAGTATTTAGAAGCAGCTCATCTGACAAGAGATAGTCCCTCTCAATTTACTGATCCACATCCACACTCAAAACTTACCAGGTTTTCTCTTTCAATTCTTTGCTGCTCTTTTTGCCTGTTGAGGGCACTGTGGTACAATCTATGTGGTGGTACAGATGTCTTCAATGTGCTGCTTCTCTTTGGCCTTGCAGACTGTCTGGACAGTTCTTTTAGCAACCTCTGGTTTTCCCGATCAATCTGTCTTACTTCTTCATTCGTGAACGAGTAATTTTTCCTTATTCCTTTAGATGGCTGATCGATGGTTAGATTTTGTTCTTTTTTATCCAACTGTAAGAAAGCTTTAAAATAGCATAAAATTAAATAAACAAGCAGATTAGAAAAGACAGCTTCAGGAACCCAGTACTAAGCATAAATTATAACCAAGAATTAAAACATAAATTAGTATTTAGATATTAGATACTAGTATTTAGATACATAAAAAAAAAAAAGATTTAAACTTTGCTCTCTAGTTAATCTAAAGTATCCATCTCAGCTGAGAGGCAGAATAGAAACGATGTTTCAGACAGAAAATTGACACTGGGGAAGCCTGAGTCAAAGACACAAAGTGCACTTCTTGAAGTGATTTTGTTGATACTTAACTCCCAAAGCAAGTCTACATCATATTGGTGGAGGAAATGAAAAGGGAATGATGAAAAGTAAATTTAATGGATGGAGACAAATGAGTGATCACACATAACAAAAGAAAAATTACTGTGACTTGGAAATTTCATACAGTAAGCAAACAACAATCAAGCCATGATAATAAGGTTTTAAGACAAAGAATGCATACTCAAAAATACACAGCAACTTGACGTGAACAATTGCAAGATAACTGGAAAAGTTCACTCTTAGCCAGAGCCAGTTCCACTGCAGCTTTGCTGTTGACCTATTTCTAAGCCTTCACTTTCTAAAACTCTGCAGCAGGTCTTCTGGCAACTGCTGTATAAGAGTTTTGCTCTCATGGTGTTACCCCATCAAACTATTGCATTATCTATGGTACAGGAATGACAGCACCAGGTTAGGTTAGACAGATTTTTTGAGCTGAGACACAGACAAAAAAGCCTCACTTGTGCAATTCCTCACATTCCTCCAATATCACTGTGCCTTCAGAAGACATCCCTCACTCTTACCCCTGAAAGTCCCACACTGGCAAAACAAGCATCCAAAGCAGAATGAAAAAAAAACCAACAAACCGAAAAACTCAGGCAGGCAGTAATATTTCCTCAGCAAACACTTCTGCATTAGCAATCTGTTTGGAAGAGATGGCTGAGGCAGCCTGGCAGCCTAACAGTGAAAAAAACTCAAAGAATGAAGAGCATTTTCTTACTTCAAAATGAAATGAAATATTTTTACAGTATCTCAACTGATTTTATTTCGGAATTGATGCAACTAAATATTGCTACTGTCTTTGAGAAATTTAAGAACAGTATTCAAAATGCAAAATCCAAACACACCATGAATTTCAACATTCATCTGGGAATTAATAAACTTGCACTATCAGCATGCTAGCCAATATAGGGAAGAACTGTCCCTAGGCAGCTCTGTGAGGTTGCACACATTAACAAATTCTGCTTTCGTTCGTCAAGAGAAGATGCAAATCACCTCAAAACCAAGACAGAGTGCAAACTAGCACAGATCAAGTGTGCCAACCAACAGGTTAATACAACATAAATGTCTTGAAAAACATCTCTACAGTTTAGTAAGTTATTCTAAAGGTAAAACTAGTAGAGCCATCAACACCATTGGAGGAGACAAACCAGGAATGAGATTCATCTGGATAAACCTACAAGGGACAAAGAGAATTCCAAAGAAAATAACTAGAGCCACACAATTCACATCAGCATACATCTGCAGCAGAAAATGCAGCGTACATCACAGTAGAAAACATTTTAGAATGTCTCTGCTACAAAGAACAAACAAAACTAGCACTGCAGAATAAAGCGAGAAGAAAGTAAATTGAACAACTATCTGAAGAAGATATCGTGTTACATAATTGATATTTGCATTATTACAGAGCTATGAAAGGTAATTTTACCTTTTGCCTTATATCCATTGCATCTCATGGGTTAAAGAGGACTGCACATCATATGCAAAAGTGGAAATCCGGTTGTGACAAAGAACAGCTGTTAAACTCAAGTCTTGACCTAGCTTTGTGGCATCAATGCTATTGATGATGAAGTCTATTACAAGAGACATTTAAATTTCTGAATGACTGTCAGCACAAATTTCCAACAATACTTTTGCCTCTGTGGAAGGTGACAACTAGTCAAAATCAACTTAAAGCAATGACATTCCCAATAAAGACTTTTTCAATTAGAAATACAGGTTTTATGCCTTCAGTGGTCAATGGCTTTTAATTCACTGTAAGAAACCAGTCTATACTTTGGCAGAGACTGTATATACTTTTGATTATAACCAGTAAAAATATTTAAAATGCTTCAAGATAATTACTTACTACCTATTTTCGGACTTGTTCACTTCTCTAGTAATCTGCTGTTAGGTGTGATGAAAAATAAAACCCAAGCAATGACATGGAACAAAACCTTTCCCTTTTATCCCAATATTGGCCAGCAAATGCTACTAGAAACAATTCAAGGAACCCTGAAGCTATTGCTACACACAGGGCTCAACAAGCATTGTGTTACTTTATCACTCAGATCTCCTGGGGGTAAGTGGTATGCAACTCCTGTGTCATTGAACACCCCTTATTTTACCAGAAGCTCCCAGCAACTGAAATTAATACGTATCTATGTCCATATCCATGCATTGCTCTACTGGACACTACTTATATATGCAAGGACAAAATTTTACGAACTTTATTCTCATCTTTCATCTTCTTCTGACACATCCCCCCTCATCACAGACTTTTTTCATTCATCTTGTTTCTTCTTCCTTTCCTTAGCTTTTTTCCTTTGAATATGTATCACTTCTACAGCGCCTCATCCACACCTTTTATCACCTCACCACAAAATATCCTCTCCCACTTGTGTCAGGCAGAAAGAGACCTACCCCACTTTCTTCAGTATGTTGTTCATTCTTAGCCTCATTATTTTTTATTTATTCTTAACGTAGAAACTGACTTTACTACCGCAAACAGCTCTCTGACAACTTTTGAGGTTGAGAGCTTGCTAACAGTCATAATATTGAATTCATCAAAACTCAAGAGAAATATATTAATACAGTGAAAGAATTAAGAACACCACAAAGGTTCTGTTGTGAAGTTATTCTGTGAAGCCTTAGCGGACAACTGCCAAAACTGAATAAGTAATCTATTGATAAATGGCTGAATTACAGAGGAACTCAATTTTGCATCAGAAGTTCAGACCCAATACAACACATGCAGCACCAAGTGTTTTTTTCAAGGGGATGAAATGAAAATATCAATCTAAAACTCTCCAGGTCCTCAAAGATCTTATTATTATTAGCCTTCTATATGACCCAAGAACCATTTGAAATTTCACAACCAGCTTTTTGCTACAACTCTGCTGCAAAACAGCAAAGCACTGGATCAAGTAACACAGTACAAGTATCTGGTTTGTTGTTCTTCAAGCTGTTAATTAATTTGAGTTACGTTTTACTTGCTTAAGATCTATGGTCAGGAAGAATTTAATCTGCAAACACCACAGCAAAGCAAACCATAACTTAGTGGACCCTACCCATAGATAGTCTTTTTTTAAACCACACAAATGCAAGGCTGATCTCCATAGGAACTGTGTCACATGAGAGTTTAAAGTTTAGTAGAAAAAGACAACATAATGCATACTACATCATTTTAGTAGAAGAGCATCACTAATACTACAGCATGCGTGTTTCTAACAAAACAAGCAGAAGAAATCACCACTCCTTAAATTATGTTCAAATAAATCACAGAAACAATATCTAGAAAACAGAGGGGAAAAACTTTTTTAGGTCTTCCTGAAGCAGAGGTGACATTCTTTCCATGGTTCAGAAAGACACTTCTGACCCCTGAATTGCTTCCAGTCACCTGAAAATGAAAATGATGCCTCTGCAAAGCATCATTTATACAGTATCATATTCCTATTCTCCACACACTTGTTATGACAGAAAATTAAGTAATCCACAGCGGGAATGTATGTCCAATATGCACTGAATTCATGCTACTACTCACTGGCAACATTGCTTTCATGGCAAAGACAGCAGGTGTCTAAGTGAGGTCAGCACATGCCCACAAAACCAGGGACAATTCACCATCGATAAGCAAAAAAAAAAAAAGTAAGATTCTGAATGCTATTAAATACTGGTAGCACAGTTCATGTTACATAATTCAGGTGCTTGAGTTTTATAGTTATTTCAATGATTTATTCATCAATGCACCCACACTACTTTTTAATCACAAAGCCTAAGCATTTGAATGGTTTACCTATTTTTGCATTAGCCACTGACAACATGAGATAACTACAGTTTAAGGTTATGATTTTAAGTTTCTAAAGAGTTTTTAAGTCTTGGAACAATGAAATATGATTTACCTTTCATATACATACTCTATCAGTGGGTAATAAGTAATTTAACTAAACCACTAGTTATTTTCACTATCAGTCAGACCTTAAATATAATTTGGGGTAGATGATATATAAGCAGCAGCATTTGCAGAACAACTTGCATACTGTGCATGGATTCACAGGATTTCTATGAAAGCTGGTTTCCATGGAGAGATACCTGACTTTTTTTTTTAAGCCATAAACAAGCTGTTTATTGCTTTCAATTTCTAAGCATTGAAATAACCTTGCAGAATGAGAAAGGCCAAACCTTACATAAAATACAACTTATAATTTGCAAGTCAAATGCATTAGGACAGGATGATACAGTTGTCCTAATAGCATTAAAGCTAAAATCAAAATCATGCATGTTTCAGTGTATCTTTTGCAATCCCAAAATAAATTGTTTCAATGCTTACACTTGACCGATATTTTATTTCATACTGCTACACTACCACATGTGTATCACATATGAAAAGTACAAAAGGATTAAATAAAACACGGTTCTTCATGAATACATAGTAGTTTAAGAGTGAAACTATTTCCCTGTGGTATCTCTAAACAAATACTATCTAGAAGATCCATTATTGTAGGTCACAGTGCACTTTAAAAGAGAATTTGGAAAATTCAAGATTTGGTGGTTTTTGTAAGTAAAGAAGAATGTCCTTTATAGGTGAAAAATGTCCCATTTAAACATGGTTAAATAGGGCTGCTAATTTTCTCTTGATATCATGACAAAGATCTCTTACAGGCACTGCACTTTTTTTCCCCATAATTACAAAGTTTCTCATGGATGTTGGGGAAGCCTGTATCTCTCCATAATCTCACAGATCTTCAATCTATTTTCAAACTCTAAATATAAGAATAAGATAGCAATTGCTCTTCCACCTCAACATGAGTTTCCAGGCCTGTGAAAACCAAGCATATGAATACACATACATATAGAAAATTAGCTCAAACTCTTAACATACACACTAAATGGAATTCCCCAGAAAAGCTATATATGCTTAGTTCAACTCTACAGTTTGGGTAAGTGTATATTGTAGAGTCTACTTTAAATTTAGATAAATTTAGATAGCAGCTTTTCTACAAATACACTAGTTCAGCATGAATGAACACATAGATAACACATCCCTAAAGAGAACAAAGTTTCAGTTATCAAAAACTTGTTCTGTTTCCTGAGTGACAAATTATACGGGGACCGGGGGGTTAAAGTGATTGTTTCATGTTCAGTTGAAGCTGCTATTTAATTTTCTACAATAGATTTTTTTCAGAAACACAGTGCTTTTACTTTCATAATAATGGTATTTGTATTACTGAGCTTTTCACAGGGGAAGCTCTGACTATTTTAAAAATCTAAGGCATAGAAGAGGCAAAAAGATTTATCAGCACAGAGGTCAGTGAGAGCTTCAAGGATAGAACTTCAGTCTCTGGCCAATTGCCCTACTTACCCCACTGCACCACCTCCTCAAGTTAATAATAGCTAATACCATGGATTTACAGACTAATTCTTACAGACACTTCTGTGAGACTTCAACCCCATTTTAGAGAGAAGAAAACACAAAGTAATAAATTTTTTAGCACTGTATATACCTTGCGCTATCCCATTGCATTGATAGCAAACAAATTTAGATGAAGAGATACAGAGTAATTTTGCTAGACAACTCTGTTCTGAACTACAGAAATCGTAAGATTTGTCTAAAGACAGAGTAAATCTGTAGCATAATGGATTGAGATAGAAGAGTACTTAGTACACACTCCTACACTTAACCTATCTCTTTATCTGCACAGACTTATAGGGCCAATCAAAAGAACATCAGAAAATTTTCCAATTTATTTTATTCTCAGCTTTTTAACATGGTGATTTATGAAATTACCTTCAAAAACAATCTTTTACAATCTATTTCTTTGCATTGCCATACTTAATTCTCTTTTTGTGTTCAGATTACTCAAGAGTAGAGCAGAGGAAATAACTGACATTTTTTATTAGTATGGGTTTAGAATAGTGCTTTCAGTTATTCATTTTCTGAAATATCTTTAAGGTTTATAGCAAAGTGGAAACATCATCAAATCACAAAACAATTACATACAAAGATCTATATAACATCATGAAACAACTGAAAAATTGTATTTCTACCTGAAATTTTATAATCACACCTGCTATCAGCACTACCCATCTAAAAACAATCAAAGTGCAACACAGAGCAGGGAGACTATGAGATTTCCAACTAGAACTATGTTATTTGTGAGATTTTACCTTATTAAGAATTGTATAATGGTAAATTTGGCTTTTATCAACAACAAACGTAGCTTTAGGAATTGTAAAGGCATGATAAATTTTTGTCTAATACAACTTTTAAAATGCTTATAAATGAATAGCTTTCAATATGAACACAAATAGGTAAAGGACATTCAATTACTTTTAACTGCAACAGTTTCTAAATGCTTCAAATTAATTCTGCTTTAAGATACACAAACCACTTTGCTGACTCTAATAAATAACCAGACTCTTGTGATAGTCCAAAACTTGTTCTTTGAACAAATTTCTTTCCTTTTTTTTGTTCTTGCAATTCTTTTTTTAATACAAGAGATTCCAGTTTTCCCAAATGTATGCACTGGTAATGTGAATAATCATACAAAATTAATTACTGTGTGCTCCACAGAAACAACACAATAACAGATCACATGGAAATTATGCAAGTGTCTGGGGACCTCGGGAAATTAAACTTGTATGACTGCTATAAATGATTAGGTCCAGCTACATTACAAACATATTTGACAAAAAAATTAAATAAAATGCTTCATTGGTTTAAAATATTGGAAGAGTATTATACTTTAAAACAAATCATGTTTATTTAACCATCTTTTCATGCACTCAGGTCTGGGCTTGCAGTGTTCTCACTTGAAGCAATGTATATCCCTATGCAGTTCTGATGAACACTTATTGGAGACTGGTGGGGAGGGGAAAATTATTTGCACTTTTTTTTGCCCTAATGAGTACAAAAAAAAAAATCTGTAAGCAATAACTCAGAATAAGATTAGCTCCTATTTTCTCAGACTAGTTACTTTCCACCATTAATAATTCTGCCCCATTTAAACTTCAAAATGCCCAAACTAATTAAGCTATGTTGTGCTTGCTGATTTAGAGAGGCACTAGGGAGTAATATACACATTAATCAGGAACATTAGCTGCTAGACTATATGAATTCTACTTCTCATTACTCCACCTTTATTATTGTTATTTAGAATTGGCTTTCAATTTTGAGAAAAAAGTTCCTCTCCCCAACAGAGATTCATCTCTAAGAATACCTACTCTGAGCAATAATACCCATTTGTTTTAGGGATTAGATGAATCTACTGGTAATCACCAATAAATAGCTTCTTGCTAACTGGGAACAAATAATGACGTAGGACATCATAATTTCAATTGCCTAGCAACACCTCTTCTGACATCATGTTTTGACAACTGGTTGTTTCTAGTATGAAAGAGTGGCTGAAGCACAAGGACTGTCAGAGATAAGAAAAAGCTCTACCTTTCTTGAAGGCTAGAGTTCTTTTCTTAACATCAGAAGAATTTCCATACAAGTAAAATCCTCATTTTTTACTTAACAGTTATACCATGTATACAATATATTCTAAATCCTTATTCGCTAGAAGCTCGGTCTGGCAAGGTGCAAAGTGAAGAAACACAACACATGCAGTTTTAGTCATGCCAGGCTTACTTCAACACAGCAAACTTGGCTTAGACTGTACCAGACTTAAACTGCAAGAGGCTTTCCTCACCTGAGATCAGCAGATTTCTTGAGTCAAGCCTTTTTTATTCCACAGACTTTAGTACTGAAAACTCTGGGCCATGAAAACAAATGCAAAAGTATCATGTAGACCTTAAAATACACACATGACATCACCCAGGGCATTTTCACCCTACATAATGGAGATGTGCAATGTATGCAGCGAAAGAGACTGCACATTTTCTTAGGCTTCATTATTAAGATTTTTCAAGTCTATTAGCCAGAAGCAACCACTTGAGTTTTAGTAAAGATTATCTACTATTTTTCTTTTTAAAATACCTTTACTCAACCTATGGTAGTTTAGAAGGCAGACACCCAGTTCAGAAAAGAATTTCAACTACTTCTGTTTAATTATCAAAAAGGTACTAGAAGTTTATGTATATAAATACCATTTAAACTGAAATGAAATTTTGGATTGTCTTTCAGTTCTGGAGGTTGATAATCCAGCCTTTCAACAGAAAGGTTGATGTTTTAATTTAGATATCAAATTCTGCCATAGTCCAGCATACCTTAAAATACATGTGCATTTTTATTACCCAATTCATTAATATATCAAATCTTTTTTAGATTCACCCTATCTGTGTATCTTACCTCTAGGTATATGCAAACCAACATATGCTTCTTTACTTTACTGCAGAATCAGTACTATTACATAGAGAAGAATTTAAGGAATTGGATCAATACCACTTAAACAGCAACCAGTTTTAAAAATACACATGGCATATGAAAACTCTACTCTCTTCTAATAGAACACAGTTGTTCTCAACAACTGGCAGATGTTGTATTTTTTAAAAAGAAAATTTAAAAATCACCTTTCAGAAGCTGATTCAGGTCCATGGCATCATGCAAGACTTTTCGACTGTATCTGCAATCAAACTCGGAATCTAATGAAAAAAGATACAGATATAAGATGGAATTTCCCAGGCCCATAGGTTTTTGCACATTTAGTGTTGTACTTAAATTCTCAAAATTACCGTATAATTCTTGGTTCACATTTTCCTGTCTCTTTACTTTTAGTTTCTTATCATTTGATGCTATAAATTCAAAAGACTGGATAGGACTGATGTCTGGAGTTGACAGAGGTGTTACATCAGTCACTGTGTCTTCAGATTCCTCCAGGTCTTCACCAAACTTTGGTTTTCCTTCTGCTAATTTCATCACTGACTTGAATTTTTGTTTTGGAGACAAAAGAGCATTTCTACAAGCATTCCTTTTTGAGGAAGAATGAGATGAATCTGAAGAACAGCTATCAGAATCTGTGTCAGAACAATCTGTATCTGAACTTGAGGATGATGAGGAGGAGGAGGTAGAGGAAGAAGAGGAGGAGGAGCTAATAGTGTATTTTTTGCTAGCCTTTTTTATGTTGTTTGGTTGCTTAGCTGACTTCAGTCTAACCTTCTGTTTTTTGCCATCATCACTACTATCTTCTTCATCTGTATAGTAATCTTCTTCACCTTCTTTAACTATTTTAGGAATTCCAGCAGGAACAATCTCCTCTGTTCCTGTGTTTGCTGCAGGTATTGCTCCAGATGTACCTGCCTTCTCTGCAACTGAAGAAAGCGTCAAAAATGAAGCATCTTCAACAGGATCTTTGCTATTTTCTAGGGACTGATCCTTTTGAAAATCTATCTGCTTTTGCAAATCTATCTGCTTTTCTTCACTTTCCTCCTCACAACACTTTTCATCCTTTGAATTAGAAACCAAATCAGTGTCTGCAAGAGCTACCTTTGTACTTCCTTTCTCTATATCTTCACCATTTTCTTCAGCTTTCTTTTTCTCTTCCTCAAAGTCACTGTCAAAGAAGGCATGATCCACTTCACCATCTGATATGTCTTCAAAACGGTCCATAACGAAATACGATGTATCACCTGAAAGCATCAAAAACATTTCCAAAGATTTGTGTAAAAACAGATCCAAGTACACTTTTAGTATAATAGCTTTGCTTTTCACTCTTTTAGCTCTAGTAATTTATAATTCTGCAATTAATTACATGAAGTTGCTAGAGACAATTCCCTAGTGAGCTCAGCAAAACTTAGTTCAACCTTACCGCATACAGGTTATATCTTAGACCAGAAAGCTTTAATTTAAGCCAAACCATCACAATTTCAAAACTACTACTTCCAAGCAAACTTGTCAGTGTTAGTGGCTAAAAAAATCTTAACTATTACAAACAAGCAATTAAAGTGTCTTATTTTTTCTATTTAAGCTAGAGCCATTTGAAGCTAGAGGCACTTATGAGCTATCATTAGTTGGAATTTTATGTTTTAAACCTTGTTTGTATACAGTAGTCATCATCTTGGCTGACACACCCATAACCACTGCAGGCTTTCAGCATTTAAAATTAGGAGAAATTTCAATCTACATCGAAAGATCTATGGCTCCAAGGTTACACAGATGTAGGGTGTGTCAGTGGTCATGTTTCAGTTTGCACAAGGAGCCTGCTTTTCATGACAGTCCTCTGTAACTCACACTACACAGTACAGTGAGGAAATTAATTTCTTTCAGATGAACCTAGACTTTAAAAACATGTGATCCAAGCATGAAACCAGTGCACTTAAACCAGTAGTCACTATTCAGTTCATTAGTAGTACGTATATATATATGTATATACATAAATTTAGTAAGTTACAGTCAATAAATATGGAACATTCTTTAGACCAAAGGAAACAGAACATAAAGACAGTGGAAACAACTATACAAGGCTGGAGAACCAGAATATTTTACAGGATGGATGGTCTCCCTTAAACCACATATAGTTTGTTGCCATGGCAAACAAAGGTGGAAAAAAGGACTTTCCAGGAAAGGTTCTAGCTAAAAATGACTTCAAGATACAGAATTTTTAAAGGTCACTCAGATATTTTGCCACTTCTTAAATAATACTGGTTTAGAGGAATTGAAAATATGCTCCTCAAATCACAATATAAAACTAAGAAGTCTGGAACTGCCTAGGGTTTTAAGAATCAAAAAGCCCAAAGAACTGCAAAGAGACTTATTACGGTTCGATATTGTATAAAGCTGAAAACACTATTAAGCAACAGAAACAGAGATAACTCTCAGAAGCACTCAGCTCTTCAAAGGGCTACAAAGTAGTAAAACACTTTTGGGGAATGCAGATAATCCAGCAAGTTAAAGTCTTGAACAAGAACAGGCACTAGCCATCAAGAACCACCCTGCTGCTTACAGAATACTTCATCTGCCTCCTCATCCTGGCAGGGTGGTCCCTAAGAGACACCCCTCAGGATGACTGACTTATTGGCCATGTCCCTGGTTCTCACTCACTCACACTCAGCCTTATCATCACTATCCTTGAGCTCCACACAGCTGAAATAGTCCCTCATGCAGAGGGACACTTTCCTTCCATACCCCTCCTGTGGAGCTTATAACCATCCATTGCACCACTCCAGCCATGATAATCACCCCACCACATTTCTGTGATGCTAACTACACCACGGTTTTTCCACAGCACCATGGCTTCTTGCCCCCCCGATTTTTACCCATCTTGTGTGCATTGGTGCAGGCACACTTCATCTGGGCTATTGATTCCACCCTTTGCCTCACTTCTTGTGATACCTGGCTTCAGGCAGCTTGCATAGCCTGCAATGCACAACTATCATGTGAATTCCTGAAAGTTTTTCTAGAGCAGCTGCTTAAAAGGATAATATATTTTGATATATAAAAACATGCACAATAGAAAAATAAAAAGCAATCAGAAGAGTAACACATTATTTAAATTAAATTTCTACCTCATGTAATCTAAACCAGAAGGTAATAAAACCTGTAAAGTATAGATCATTAATTATTTATTTACCAAGTACAACTTGAACAAACCCAATTCTATGAAGAAGATTAATATAGAAAGTAGGGTTTAAAAATAAAAACATTTATCTCCATGATGAGAGGCTTTTATTACTTAAAGGAACTAGCATCTCTCCAGCTCATACCTGGAAATATTATGACTAATTGTAAAAGCAGGAATGTGGTGTGTTTCACTTGGCTCAAACACAGATTTGAAATACTGCTAGCCCTGTTGTATACAAGAGCATAAGGGGCTAAGGCAGAAAGGTTTGCAGGTGGATGCAGACAAACTAGGATAGCTTAATATAGCTGGAATCTTTAGTATAGCTTAAAATGTAACATTTTGAGTGTAATCACATCCATGTATTTTTAGTTTATGTAATGCTGCGCCTGCAAAGGTGACTGAACTAAGGGCAGCTCATCGGCTACAATGTGTAGTCACACCATGGCTTCTCAGATGACTCTTCTGAACAGTCTCTGAAGTGAGGATGGGATTTAACTCAAGACATAAGGGCAATATAGAGCTGACAAAAGGTGATAAAAGAGTGCAACAAGCTTGTACATTCCTCTCCACTCTTAATGCCAGCCAGAGAGCACATATCTTCCCACTCTACAGGATTCACAAATAGCTCGCCTGCCAGTGTGCCATTTCCTAGGAAGACTGGGACATAACTGCTTCTTAGATGGTGACCACCAGTACAACAGAGATCATTTAGCAGTCTGGCCCTGCCCAAGGAGCAGCAGTCATTCCACTGCCAAATGCATATTTCAGTCTTCTGGTGCAAGTCCCTAACAACTTTAGCCTTCATCTTAATGGGAAACCAACATGCCATGTCTCACTGACACACAATCATTCACAAACTAAAGATTAATGAATTCTGTCATTCACATTAAAAACAAACAAGAGGAAATACAAAAAGAGATGGTATTCTTGAATCCTATTCCACTCCTGCATTGAGAGCATCTGCAAGAGAGCTGGAATTTGCCAAGACGATGCAATACAGAATAAGTAATTTTGCTGATAAAGCATGCCTAAATCAATAAATTGTCTCTGTTTACAATTTCACACCCATTTATATACAACACAGAGTGTAATTTTACTTCTGCGAGAAATACAGAGTTCTGCTATGTTACCTGTTTTTAAAACACAGAGTCAACAAATGATAGATACTCTGAAATCCCAAAAAACCTATCATTACAGCCAAATACTCACCATTAACTGCTAATTTTAGTGACCACTGTATTTACTTACCAAAAAACACATGACTTTTTTGTGGCTTTCTGCCATGAAACCCTTTAACACAAGCATGATCAACTCCAAAGAGCAGGCTGGCCATTAATTATTTTAGAGATTTTTTTTTACTGTAGTATTTTTTCTCCCCAAGTAATTCTCTACCTCTCACCCCATTTTTCTTGCAACTGTAACAATCACTCATTACCACGGCCAAGCACACCCTTTTTGTCTTTGTCTCTTCCTTACTGCAGCTTTCCTAGTTTAGGAAGAACTAGTTTATACCACTTTTTAATCCCTTCAGTCCCTGACCCATTTAAGATCAGAAAGCAGTGGTCAAGCAGTCAAGATGAACATTCAGTCTGACTGTCAGGGCTTTAGAGACCCATACTTTCTCATCAGAGGGTTGACACACCAAGAGTCTGACTACCTACTGGGACCAAATCCACATTCTCCCCAGCTGGACACTGCAAGAACATAGACCACACAACTCCTGCACAGATCAACCACTACCTGCTGCTGCACTACCCAAAGAACAAGAAGCATTTCAACATCCTCCTCCATGTCAAAAAACAGATCAAGACCCTAATCACACTAAGCATATTGAGTGTTTTTCCCCTGCCAGCTGCAAACCTGCCAACTACAGCACCACCTGAAATATTTTTGCAGGCAATGGCTACAAGCAGGCCATTAGGCATGACAGCAAATTGAAGTAACTTCTACAAAAGTAGGATGGTACATAAAAAGTCATGTAATGAGGATACAGACTTAGATGTGGGTTTGTGCTTCAGCATATCCTTCCTTTTGAAAACATTTTTGAATGTCAGAAACTAACACTTACGAACTACATAAAATACTCAGTGAAAGATTTGAGGTGTTTTAAACTTGGTTAAAACTTGAAGTTATCCACTAAATCTTTCACTTTTTAAAATGCACACATTCTGAAAATTGTGTGTCTAAGAGTACTGAAATAACTCATAGAAGAAAAGAAAAATAGCATTCAGGTACAAGCAGTGACCAACTTTCTTTTCTTTTAAGCATTCTAATTTCATAATCAAGGAAGAGGGTGATTTATATAGAAAGGACAACTAGGGCTTTTTCCTTATCTTGTAACATAAAAGTTCCTAGCATGCAGACTACCATGCTCCAAGGAAAGCTGTTTTGTCCCCATCTGGTATCCTAGCATGCAGAACACCACACTCAGAGTTTGCATGTTATGCACCGTCTGAAGGACCTAAATGTTCCCACATCATCATAAGATTCTGGTATTTAATAGATGGGGAAAACAAGACCTTTACACATCCTAGGGGCTATATCTGAAATGTCTGATGTTACTGTGTGCATCCTGTACAACACCACAAACGCCATAATACAGCACAGCTATAATACACTCAAGACGAGTCAATACTATGTTTCCAACAATAACAAAAAATAAATAGGCATCATCTGAGTATTCAAAAACATGTAAAGCATCAGACTCAGTATAATATTGTATTCAGCTCCAACAGGACACCTTTGTTTTAGGGTTGAAAGTGTTTTAGGTTGAAAGTGTTTTAAATAAAAGACTTCTACTACCAATGGTATGTGTTCTTTATGGCACTCCAAAATCTTCTGATTCTACATTCTCATTATTTCCCCACTGGGGATCCTACCCCTCTAAACCTGCTGACTTGCCAAACTGCCTTTGTATGGAACTTGGGGGAAGTTGAAAATGCTAAAGGAACAGCAACTGGCTCCTTTTTCCTTCCTTTCTCATTTTTCACTGAAGCTTAAAAAAGGCCCAGCAAACAAAACAAAAAAGACAAATTTGAAAACATCTACAAGAGCCATAAAAATGTCAGGATAAAAAAAGTTTTATTTTTGGTGGTTTGTTCAAAAGAGGGGAAACATGAGAAAACACTAGTCTTAAAACCTGTGTGACAAACCACATATATTCAGCCCTATTTACCTCTTAAAGCTTTCATATTTGTTACTAAGAACAAAAAAGCATGCAAAGGAAGAAATATAGCTCTTAGGAAACTACTTCTCTTAACTCCTGATGAATAAAACAATCTGAATATATGCTAAATATCTTTAGCAGATATTCTGATTTTCCAAGCTCAGAGCACAATACCTGCTGCTGCAGCTGCTCTGCATCCTTCATTCTCTCTGCTGGACACAATGGAAGGATTTTCCCCTGTATGCTCTAAGATACAGTCTATTAACTTCTAACTAGCCCTCAGAACAGCAGTTCTCTCTCAAACAGGTAGGCCCACTGGAGATGCTTCAAAGCACTCTTGAGCCTTTTAAAAAGAGTTGCAACAGAAAGTCCTGAGTCTCGCAGCTATTTCAAGTCAGAATTCAGTTCAGCCAATGGGCACTAGAAAATCCTGGAACACAGTCAATTGCCATCATGGTTAGAGCAAATGAAAGCACATGACCACCAAAGAGGCACAGACAGCTGCTGGGCAAAGGCTTTCAAGTTAATGTACAAGGCAGGGAGGAGAGAGAACAGGCAAAAATCGTGGGAGGAAGAAAAGAGGGGAGAAAAGAAGATATATTTCCTCTTGAGCCAAAAATAAGCCATTCCCCTACTGTGAAAAGCTGCAATACATTAATACATTATGCTGAGAAATGTGTATCTGCAGTTCCAGGACTTGACTCACAGAAACACATTAAATATTTGTTCTTCAGGCTCTTCAGCAAAGGTCACCTTGTGACCTCTTGAGCAGAAAGGCTGGGTCAGAAAACACTGAGGTTAAATGAGGGGAGTGATGACAGCCATCAGGACTGTCTAAACAGACCATGGCTACTCACTCATTGCTGAGAATCCCAAGAAAATTACTCTCAAATCCTCTAAACCCAGGAAGAAAAGAAGCTAACAATTACAATCAAAAATAAAGACGAGGAATCACATGTTGGTTGATAAAAGTAGCACCAGCCTCTGGAAGGCCTTCCACTTCTACAAGCATAAGTGACACCATCCACACTGAAGTCTCACATGGGGCTGCTGCCACACAATTTCTCACTACCTAGAAGAGTCCCAACTCCAGCCACCTCAAAGGCTAAAAGGCAGCAAGCTGCTAGGGGAAAACTGGTCACTGGTATTGATCTTTCCCAAAAGTGACCCATAGCCACAATCTTCCGATAATATAGAACAGGTATGAAAAGCCCAGAAAAGGACAGACTCTACTGCCCAGCATCGATGGTGAAGAGCAAAGTAAAAGTCCAACTTTGTTTTCTCACTCCTTCTATACTGGTGCATGTCTATGAAGATTATTTCTGTCCAATATAAAGATTTAAATTTGGAGGCAACATGTATTCAACCAGGCCATCCACAACTGAAGTGGGAGATTCTGGCACAGCAGTTCAAAACATAGATCTAAGCTTCAGGTGTAATATTATGTCATCTGAAAGGGCAGACTTTAGAAAGCTTGGAGATGATCCTGCAACCTATACCACAGACAACCTACAAAACATGCCACCCATCCTACAAAATTTGCACTTTTATGTGTACCTGGGTTGAGCCTTTCAAGGAATTGGTCAATTGCATTCAAACTCTCAATGGGCTTAGCAGTTCTGATGGCCAACTGAGCCCAAGTAAGTCTTATGAAGAATCAGGGCCCTCTGAATGTCCTTCTAAACACAGGCAAGCACAAAGCCAGAACAAAAATCCCAGTAGGTCATAACAGCTTTAAGTTACAAGAAAAGGAATAGAATGTGCCCAAACTACTTGTCTTTTTCTCTGGTTTCTACTCCAAACCATTGAAGTATTATCTAGGTTTAGAAAACCAAAAGAACAACATATGCACTACAAGAAAAACAAACAAAGCAGGAGGAAGTGTTGAAAGAGCTTGAAGCATTCCAGAAGCAGAGTCCAAAGCTCTGACAGCTATATTTTTAAATGCCAGTTATTTCACAAACCCATTCTTAAGCTTACTTATTTTTTAGCAACGATAACTTCATTTTAGTCTTCAAATAAATCCAGAGGAACTTAACTTTGTGAAACTTTGTTCTCGCTCCACTGACAATTCCAGAACTTTCTACCCAAAAAAGAGAGATTAACTATGTTTTCAAAGAAGCAAAAATGTGTACAATGCATTCTATGCACTATATTGAGCACCTCAGTACTGACAAGCAGGGATACAAAAGAAATTTAGCACTGCTGTTTTTATTACATTCATGCCATCCCACATTGTTGTCCCGGTGTTTTTATGAATATTGCATAGAAATTTTAACCACACAATTTTAAAACATGTACACATCCAAATGCAAACACTAAATTTTTTTTTTTCTATTGTATAGTAAAAATGTAAAAGTTCAAGTATTTGCATACTATAATTAAACCAGTTTTCAAAAAACTGTTTGCAAAGGAAAAACTTCAGTCAGGCACAAAGATTATATGACTTTAAGTTGTCCCATAAACCATGCTACATTTTAAAATATTGTGAAGACGCCAGAAAAAAAAACACTGTTTGACAAAGACAACACATATTGCATTTTGTTATAGCATTTCATTGCTTGTCTTTCAAATAAATTCAATACTGTGCTCTGCTGCAGCAGCCCAGGTTTCAGAACTACCTTATTTGTGATTTCCAACCTAATCTAGAGGGGTCAAGAGATTTGGCTAGTTATTTTTCAAAACCACAGCCCCACTTTGGGAGCCATTACTGCAGAACACAGCCCTGTGCTGGGCAGAGGGAGTTACACGTGTGTCCTGAAGAAAGTGTGGAAACGTGACCCATGCTATGATTAACATGCTAGAAGGAAGCCGTTTGCAATAATCATTACATGTGACTTAATTCCCACTAATTAAGCCCAACCAAAACACCGCTCTGAACTCTATTTGGGCATCACTGCCCAGCTGCGTCTCTCAAAGTCCGGTAACTTTGATAGCACACACGATTCTGCAACTCTCTTCCAAAGCCGACTGCTACGGCGACAAGGGCCGGTGTCTCAGAACGGAATCTCCCACCTCTTTTCCAATCTCCCCGAGGAGAAAAGCGGGCAGGCACGGCACTGATGTGGGGCGGAACACACGTCTCAGAGGGGCATGACCAAACTCCGGCAGCTCAACGCCAGCCCCGGCACTCCAAAGGCAGCGCGCACGACGCGCTCGGGGGACACCTACGTGAGCGCCGCTCAGGCAGGGGCGCGAGCAGGAAGACAGCTAAATAAAACAATTTTTTTGGAAAATTATATAATGGTTAAAAATAATGCGTACGTACACACGAACAGAACACGTCTCCCACCTTGTTTCGGGAAAAAATTACCGCAGACGGGGGAGGAACAAGCCCGCCGTCCCCAACCGCCCCCAACCGCCCTGCAGGCACCTTCCGTGGCAAGGAAGCACCGCAGGCCCCACTACCCGGCCGGCACCCCCGGGAAGAAACAGCGGCCGCTGCCGTGTCCCCCTTGCCCCCTCTTCTCCCGGCTTTGTTGTGGTAACCGTGCAGGCAGCCGGGCGGATACTCACAGGCACGGGAGAGAGAGAGCGAGGAGAGAGCCGGGGAGGCGGGAGCTGCGCAGCGCTGAGGCCGCTCCCTCGCTGCCGCCCCGCTCCTGCGCAGCCCCGGCCAGCCCCGCGCGCCGCTGGGCGGGAAGAGGCGGCGCCTCAGCGGGGCGGGAAGGGCGGGCGCCGGGACCTCCCGTGGGAGGGGCCCCTCAGGCACGGGCTCTCCACGGAATCGCCGGAACAAGGAGGTTGGAAGAGACTTCCGAAATAATCGCCTCCAACCTCTGATCGAACACCACCGTGTCAACCAGACCACGGTACCTAAGTGCCACGTCCAGTCTTTCCTCAAACACCTCTAGGGACCGCGGCTCCACCACCTCCCCCGGCAGCCTGTTCCACTGATTACCCTTTCCGAGAAGAAATTCCTGCTAATGTCCAACTTAAGCATCTCCTGGCGCAGTTTCAGACTGTGTCCTTTAATCCTGTCGCTGGTTGCCTGGAATAAAAGGCCGATCCCCACCGGGCTATCTTTCAGAGCAATAAGGTCTCCCCTGAGCCTCCTAATCTGGCTAAACAACCCCAGCTCCCTCAGCTCTTCATCTTAAGACCTGTGCTTCAGACCTTTCACCAGATACCCCTTCTCTGAACTTGCTCCAGTGCTTCAATGTCCTACCTGAATTGAGACATCTAGAACTGGACATAAATCTCAGGCAGTGGCCTTACCAGCACCAAGAACAGGGCAAGAATCACTTTCTTAGTCCTGCTGGCCAGCTATCTCTGATACAGACATCAGTCCCCTCCTGCCCTTTCTCGCTCTGTGGGAATGGAGCAGAGAGCTGGGACTCTTACTAAGGCCACGAGGCCCCAAGATGAGGTGATTGTGCCCCAAGCTGGGGTGATGGTCCCCAGGTCACAGCAATGTTGGTCCAGGCTGAGGTGATAGGGGTGTGTGCTCCAGTGATTTTGCCTCAAGCTGAGGCAATGGGGCTCTGGGTTGAGACAATGGTATGCTGTGTGGAAGCAATGGGGCCCCAAGGTGATAGTGCTCCTAATTTAATTCATGGTCTTCATGGACTGAGATGCAGAGGGACCCCAAGCTGAAGAAATAGTGCCCCTAGTTGAGGTGATTGCCCCTAGATTTTCATCATGGGGTTTCAGAGTGAGGGGACAGAATCACAGGTTGAGGTTATGCTGCCCTAGGTTAAGGCAATGAGGCTCCATGCTGAGGGGATAGTTTTCCATGTTGGAGTAACAGTGCCCTATATCAAGTTGATGGTGCCCCAAATTGTGGGGGTGGTGCCTCAGGTTGGGATGATGGCATTCCTGGTTGGTGTGCTGACAGCCCATAGGGACTGGAGGGTGCCCCAGGCTGAGGTGATTTGAACCACCTTAAGATGATGGTGCCCCATATTAAGGCAACAGGACCAGAGGTCGATGTGATGGGCCCCTACTTTACAGTGCCATGATACAGTGCTGGGCAATGTATCCTGAGGAAAGGGAAAGGGGCAGCTCATCTGGAGGACTTCTAGGGAAGCCTCATCCAAATATTTGAGGTTGATTTGGACCCTTCCCCAAGCTACCTTGAATTTCAGTATAATTGTTGCAGAAACATGGATAAAACCTTCAAGCAGCTTCAGGAAAGAATTATATGAAAAGAAAGACTCCCGGATTACTGATCCATATATTCAAAATACAAAATTCAGCTTTACTTTGGCCCCATTGTTCATCAGGAAAGAGATTTAATGACATGATCACATTTTTTGCTAAGCATATTGAATTTTTAATTAAATCAGGGCTGTGCAGACAAATCAACTATTGTGTATATTGTTCTATTTCACTTGGCACACACACATAGGCACATACCTATGGATGTATGGTGCATGGACACACACACACACACACACACACACATTTTTAAAAATACATATAGCAAATGTGTCAGAACACTACAAGAAAAGAAAGAAATCTCTTGAGAAATACAACTTAACATGTCTAAGTTGACCAGAGTCAAGTCCTACTTGTGCTACACAACATTTAACGGAGGCTCCACAAATTGCATTGACTAAGTTTTTTATACTTGTCATGTGTTTCCTTTCTTATTTTTCTGGCACCTCTCTCAGTTCACTGTTGAAATGTTGAATAATGACAACTTCAACTAAAATCAATGCAAACTGAATTTGGAAAACATGCTACAAAATGCTGAGCCTTTGCTGACCTCGTCATGTGAGGTCTTAGGTTCCTTACATTGGACACTGAATGGGTGCTTTTGTCATTTTTTCCTTTGTGTCAAGTTCCTGACTGCAAATATGCAAAATACAATACCACTGTCTTAAAAGGTGTAGCAAAAAAAAATAAAATAAAATCAGTTAATAATAGTGTAACTTACATATTTTGTGTATTTAAGATACTGAGAAGTATGACATCCAATTTTCCTTTCTCTTGCTCTAGGATTCCTGTGACTGCTTCTAACAGTGTTAGTTATCCAGGTTTACCTGGTTTATCACCAGGTTTACAAGCTCACAAACACTTCTGAGGTTTGTGCCCTCAACCTTAGAAATTTCTATAAACTCCTGGTATGACTGTAACTGCAATGCAGCACCACAGCAGTTATAAAAAATCATGTAATTGATTCAAAGTTGTAAGTATGCTAAAAATATAAACTACGTATGCATTCTACAGACTTCTTTTTTTTGCCTATGATGTAATTTTTTTTTGTTTTAATTGAGAAGTGATAACTTGTTTTAGTTCTTTTATAGCAATGGGATCTGAGCTGGCTGACATAACAGAAATAAAATATGAAAAAGCCTACAGGAAAAGTATTCATTTTAATCTTACCTAAACATTTGAAAGTGCAAATTCATTGAAGTTTAAAATTTGCAGTACTGTGCAGGTGCAAGTCAAACGATTGTCACTAAAGGTAGCTGCAAAACTGTACAAAACAATGGGGTTTTTCCTAGGGTATGTTACTAAGATAAATTATACTTCTATCTCAAAGGAAAATAGTGAAGATGCTGAATCCTTCCCTAAATCAGATATAATTTATCTTTTAAAAGAACTAACTGTCTTATCTCTGTAGGAAAGATATTTGCTGTAGTGCTCAGATAAGGTAGAATTTCAATCTCTTTTCTCATAAACTAGTTCCATGACTAAATAGTTACAGAAAGAGCATATAGTAATGCCCAGTTCAGAAAATGGACCTCATTGAAGTCCTTTGGTCTTGTAGAGAAAAGTAATTTTTAAGTACAAAAAGGGAAGTTCAAATAACACTGAGGAAAATTTGAGAATTGCTATTAACTTCAGTGAAGCTAGGATGTAATCTAAAATACTAGGAATTTTACCTCAGGTTGAAAAGTCATAGAAACTTACTAAGAGCTACAAGAAAAAGGATCAATTCTTCTTGCTCTGTGGATACACATTTGAGTTGATTTAGACATATCTAATTCAGGGTATGATGTGTAAATCCTAACTAAAATGAGTGGGATTATTCAGACAAGAAGTGGTTTTGTGCATAAGCACTGCAGGACTCAATTGTTATTGCAGGTAGGTTTGGGTTTTTTATCTTCCTCTCCACTTCTGAGAATTAATACTGTAAGAAAATACTCTCTGTTTACACAGGACTAACAACATTACATGCTCTGCTTCAGGTTAATTTAAAAATTCAATTCCCTTAAGTAGTTTTGACAGAGGCTCAGGCAGTTTCCTGAATGCATTTGCAGTAGGTCTCTGTCTGGTTTCTTGTGCAGATCTTTATTAAGACCCCAGAGCAGCTCTTGAACTTAGTCCAAAGTCCTGTATATTCTGACATCTTTGATGAGTAAAGTGTGTGCCAGGAGATGGATATTTGCTTTCTATTTTCTACCTGATGAGAATAAAATAACTTTACAAGAAACCTTCTGGTATGTTGGGCCTTATCCAAAAGCTTTCAGATTCTGCAAGAATCTCTGCTGGTTTTACCAGTCTTATGTATTGAAAAAACCCAAAGGTACCAAAGCCCTTCAGTGAATCATCAGGATATTTTACCACATAGTAATACACATGGGAAAGGACTGCCATTGCAATTGCATTTTCACTATTATGATATGATGATTTTTACCTTTAATCACATTAGACATGTTACTTAAATAATCAATTTTGGATACTCTGTGAATGGTCCAAACTAGCATTTAAAAGGAATTTGTGCAATTTAATATCAATTAAATAGAACAAACTGTAATAGAATTATGTATTTTAGCTTACTAAATTACTGTACAGACTTTGGATCAGATTGAGGATCAGTGTCTCCTTTGATAAGTGACCAACAGGGGACCTAAAATCACTTCATAACCAATTTTTGTGACTTTGAGAGGAAATACATTGTTATGCAAACCTCTAATACACACAGGCAAGTATATATGGACACCAGGCCATCAGATGCTGTGATTTATGTTAGAAACTGCTTAGAAAATATAGTGATGGAGTAAAATATCTGTTGTAACTCAGAATCCTGACTAGCTCAAATCTGTTCTGTGCCTGTTTCCATTACAGTTCTGCACCATGAGCTGACATGTAATTCCCTATTACAAGTGCTGTTCCAGGGCTATAAGAGACTTTTAGACATCTGCAGTATTCATGCTCAGTGTCCTGGCTTAGCATCACACAAGTTTGGTGTCTGGTTTTATAAATGCTCTTACTCTAGAGTGCTATTGCACTCTAGAAGTTATAAGGAAACGTAAGCATTCACAAGATCAGAACATTGGTATTTCTTTTCTTCATCTGGGTAGTAGAGCTCATTTGACATAAATAACTTTTTTAGAGAGCACGAATAAATAAATCACTACTCCAACATCCGCAACAATAACTGTGTTTAAAAAGTAAAATTCAGTTTGTTTTTTTCTTTTTTTTTTTACACCTCAATTGACAGAGCAGTGGCAATCTTAGCAGATGCTTACCAGTATACTTCTACCTCTAAACCCTTCTATAGAGTTTACAGGTATCTTCTTAAAATGAAGCCATGGATGCTTGTAAATCCACTCTTGCAGTGTGGCTTCTGTAAGGAGATCATTGCCATTTACTCCTACTCTTGTTGCAAAATGTGGAATGTGTAAAAATTCTCTAAAAAAAGGTTGCTCTTTTATGTTTGATCTTTGTATACTTTCAAGACTAATCAAGAAGGGAGATGTAATCCTTGAAACAGATAGCAGCTAAAAAGCAAGCTCTAAGTGATGTCCATGTGTTAGAAAAACAAATTACTTGTTGGTGGAATTGCACTGTTAATGTTTAGGGCTTGATGTGCTTCAGTGATCTCAGACCCAGGGGGAGGTTAACAAAGCTTGTGGAAAAGGATGTACTACTGATAGTGGACACAAAGAATGAAGAATTTATGGGACACAAGGACATTTGGCAGAACTCCCAAGATAAGGGAGAAACCAATAAACCCAACTCACCAATTGTGCTGAAATCAGTTCCTATTTGATAAAAGGTAATTCCAGCTGAAGGAGATCGCAACCACCGACTCAAGGACCACCGACCCAAGAAATCTACCAAATCAAAAGAAGGCCAAGCATGCAGACTGATTAGCACGGGAAATGAGAGAATCATTAATCAATAGAGGACAAAACATTAATTAATAAAAGAACTATGAAACTTGTAGACAATGAACACTAATTCCTTTGTTTGCTAAAATGTACAAGTAGTAGAAAGCTTTGATATTTGGTGTGCTTGATTTGTGGAGTACCACTGAGCACCCAGGCTTGCGCAACTCTGAAATAAGTAGTCAATGTTTCTTGTGAGTGTGTAATTCTTGGCTTGTTGCACACTGTAATGAGGCTGATTTTTGCAGACAACACCCTGAAAAGAACAAGGCCTCCCAATTCAGTTGTGCTCAGTAGCTGCTATGAACTCAAATCTGGTGGAGCTGTAGCTGTGCCACACATATGGCAAGATGAACATGTGTCCCAAGGACAACTGAAATATGGCAAGCCTTGTGCCCTTCCAGGAATTTGTTCTCAGATCTACCACAAACATATAAAATATACAACAGAAGGAGGATAGTGAAAGACAGGAGGGCTGACAGGCTTCTGTTGGGGTGGTGAGGCTGTGTTTTTTCATAATCACTGTTGTACCATATTCATAGCTGTTCTATCAACTTTTTATTTCTGAAGTCCAGTTATTTATGGCTTCCTTTGGCTGATGGGAGGGGAGCAGGCGCATACTTCCCACACTCAGGAGGGTTTATAGACCTCTGAAATGCACATGCCAAGGCTTTTGTCCTAAGCTTTGGCTAGGGCTTCGATGACCCGGACTGATCACGCCGGGTCCCTCTGGGTCCAGCCGCCGCCCTCTGTGCTACAGCCCCCGCAGCGGAGAGGCGTTCCGTAGCTTTCAGCGGAGACAAGCTCCGCACTGCAGCCGGCGGCGATTCTCCTCGTTTCGTCCGAGCGTACCCGTTCCCTGGCCTGTGCGTGGGGACGCCTCCAACCCCGCCACAGAGCAGAGCCCTCCGGGACACAACACAGTTCAAGACGACCCGGCCGGGCCGGCCCCGCAGTAGGGCGGTGCGGCGGG